>NC_133578.1:21325176-21417676 GCF_964106895.1 Numenius arquata
AGAAGATTCCCAGTCACATTTAGAAGATATCTGCAAAGCCCTTCCCTTCTTTTTCAAGATACCTTCCTTAAATGCCTTTCTCTCTGTGCCATCTGAGCATCTCTCCTTATACTGAGATCGTATGCTGGTTGGGGCAGTGATTCCCTTTCTCTCTGGTTTGGATAGCACAAGGACTGGGGTCCTAGATTCCCGGTAGGAACGCCTACCTGTTATAGGCATACAAAAATATGCATATGTATGCAAGGTAACAGGTAATGTTGGATGCAAACTGAAATAGAACAATTTTGGGGTAAGAATCTAGAATTAATGAGGTGTTAAAAGTTCAGGATTGTATACTTTAGGGAGTCATATGAAGGAACACTTTCAGAACTAGAGCCCAACAGAGCCAGAAAGCAGGAGGTTTTTAAGAACAAAGTTCCTGAAACTTCCAGAAGTAAAAATACGCTCTACAACACTGCAATATGGTATTTTAACTGAGATAACACATCAGTATCTCAAAATATTATATTTCTTGTTTTAATCCCTCAAAGCAGTTAACAATTACTGCATCAGGAAAGCCACCTGAAGTAGAAGCATTACATGAAGACAGACCTGCAGACCTTGAAAGAGACGGGAAAATAGCTTACTGCGTGAACTTCAGAATAATGCTAATCAGTTTCACTACCCACAGCCATTGTTTAGCCATCTTCACAATCTTTTCTCACATAAAAGAGAGCAAATGGCTCATATTTCATATCTGGAATTTATCTGAACAGAGAGCTAAAGGCATAAGCCATCCTTTTCCAAAGTGCTAAGCAATCAAGAATTCACACAAAAGTCAATATGAAATTCTTGTCACTCTGTTTTGGAACATTGTATTTTTTACCTAAGCACCTAAATATAGAATTAAATACATAAGCTTAGACCTATCTTATGAAATTTCAGCCTTATATCACAGTCAATCTTACCTTAATCACAGAAGAGAAAAAAAAGTTATTGCCGAAAGCAAGACATTTCCTGCATTTCAGAATTCTACAAAGCATATTACCCTGAGAAATAAATGTCACTGCTGAGACACCCATAGAAATATTATGAGCAAAGAGGTCAAAGTAAAATGGAAAGAGATTTTTGAATAAAACACTGTTATTACTATTAGACAGTTAAATAGTACTTAATGTATTGAAAACAGATCTGTTTTGGAACAGAGAAATAGCTTTCAAAAATAAAGTTGAATGTTTACTATTCTGCTACATTTTAAAAAAAAAATTAATCGATTCATATTTCCCCAGCTTTTTTTCCTCTTTTTTCATTTTTCCCCAAGAAACTTAATGCTAGCTATTGTCTAAGAATTAAGCATGCAGGCATAAGAGAAGGGATACTGTATCAGCTACTTTGCTTTCTCTTCTTAGCATGTGTCGTAATTTATCATTCTCTACTCTTGAGCAGTACGCATTTTTTTTCTCCCGGCAGAGCCATTAAATATTATTTAGTGCTGGTTCAGGATCAGTCTGAACTTGGACTTCACAGATGTACAGAAACCTGTCTTGAGGGGAAAGCAGAGGGCAAGTCTGAGGTCAATGCCCACAAGTGACAGCCTCACAGCTGGTCTGTGCAGCAGCTAGGCAGCTTCTAACTTAGAGTCAAAATTACCAGACGTACTGTCTAAAAGAGATGAGAATTTCTTTTACCAGGCTGCAGCCCTAGAACTCCCATAAACTGTAAGAATCCTTGGGAATGGCATTACATATAACAATTATCAATTAAAAAATCCCAAACCAACATAATGCGTATGCCCTTCTAAGCTTTTGGTCATTTTCAACTCGTTGTAGTGATAACATACATAAGAAAATGTGGTTATTAGCAAACCAAAAGAGACAATGGTTCTTTATAGTTTGGACTGAATTTTGTGTGCGAACCAAAATAGTAGCGCCACTGCTACTAGTGTTGCAAATAAAATTTTCCAAAAATAATTCCAAAATAAAAACTTAAAAATATTATTTGAATAAAAGTAATTTTCAATTTGAATTCTACTTAAAAGGTATTCAAAGTATTTTTTTTTTCCTAATCTCATTACATATGTGTATCAATAAAGCTGTAAACTTCTGTCTGCTATATGTCCCATTCATGAAATATGACAATGTTTTCTCTTCAGAGCAGGTACAGTTTTCATAACTGGTGATGCAAGACTGTGTATACATTAGCTTTTCAAATTTTCTGTTTATATTTTTATTAATAGAAATATTTTATAATTTTCTTATAATTTATATTTCTGTTTATATTCTCATTTTTTTGTATTTTGGTGCATAGTTACTCCTTATTACAGATGAATAGGCTAGTGACATCCTCCACCATGCACTCCCAGGATGTGGTTTTGTAATACAGAATCATAGACTGGCTGAGATGGAAAGGCACCTCTGCAGATCACAGAATCTTAGTGGTTGGAAGGGACCTTTGAGATCATCGAGTCCAACCACAGATGGGCTTCTGTATTAGAATAAAGATATTTTGCAACATTTTCTCATACATTTCTAGGTCAGGTGGGTATAAATTCTACTTCTACAGAAGGTTACAGGCAGTTTTATATTTGCCCATCAAAAAGCAGAAAAAAACCCCAGACAGATATATCCTGAAATAACATCGGGCAAGCCTTCCTCATCTTGCCGTGTCAGTAAATAGAGTTTTGCAAAGCTCCCCGGTCGCAAACAGTGCTATGGAGTAAAGTATACTATTTTGAAGCAGATTTTACGTATATTTGATATATCTTCCTTTTCTCAGACTCTATAGATGTCTTGCCTATCATTTGTTAAACAAAATTGATTTAGTTTGCCATTAAATAGGAATGTATTTTTAATGACTTGTGAACACTGGTTTTCATGCAAGCGTTCAAAATTATTAATAAGAAATAAAACAAGTTTTGGGTTGAATTAAGTCCAGTTTGGCATCTAATTTAGCAAGATACTTTCTAAATTGGTTTTTCATTTCTTGTAAGCATTGATTAACAATCTTCTACACTACAATTTCTTAATTAGTATTGAGGTTAAACAATCGATCTGAAGATGTGTCTCTCCATAACATTGACTTTCATGGAAGAAAAAGGAACTATACATTTCAAATTTATTTTTTTCCAACTATAAACTGTTCCTAAAGGACATTCAATGAAATATTGTTCTATTTCATTTTCAGTTGTTAATTCAGAAGTTAAAATATTTTATACTTACTCAATTAACTTGTTATTCCAGTTTGTGAACTTATTTAGCTTATTCTAAAGCCATACTTTAAAAATAATCTGCCCAATAAAATGCTATTACCTCTTCCTAAGTAAATATATACATATTTAGTTATATATATAATACATTTTTATAAATATGTAATATATATATTTAATATATATTTATATGAACAATATTTATTTTGTTTGCTCTATAACTAAGAAGTCAATGCATTAATAAACATTAAGAAATACTCCTGGATCTGGGGACACGAGATCTTGTTAAAAAGAGCTGACCCTGGTACAATTTTCATTTGTTTTAATTAGCAGTTTCCCAAGGAGTTTGGGGAAATGACTCAAGAGTCAGCTCACATCAGAAGGCATACCCAGTTGAGGTGCATGCAGCTGCCAGGATTTTAAGGACAAGACCCTTTGCAGACACAATGTATCTCCGCGCCAGTTACCCTTGTCTTAGATGGAGCTAAAATGACTAAGAAAAAACTTACTGTAATATATAGATTACTTTCCTTGAAGTGGAAAATTTTTGTTTCCGATATAAGATTTTATTAATTCAGAATCGTAGATTTGTAATGAATTTTACTTTGAGACAATATGAAGTCCTGAAAACATAGAAAAGGGTCATCCTTTCTGGTCTATCTTCCTCAGTATGTGTTTAAAGGAAAAATAAATTGAGCTGAAGGCAAAAATACTCAGATGTGTGGTTTCTAGATAACATTAGGATCACATAGTTAAAGTTTAAGAAAAAAAGCGAAGAAAATTGTTGGATAACTTATTTTTCAATTAAGCATTGTTAGTGTAGCCAGTATGGAGCTCTGAAAAGTTCTTTGTCTCTATCTATCACTGCACATTTCAGGTGATATATTTGGCGTTATTTAGGCTTTCATGTCAGAAAATAAAAGTATCAGATTGGGTTTCTCAGCTGTGAACATTAACATAAAATACAAAACATTGAAATGGCTCTGGTACAGTCACTTTATTTAGTCAGCTTTTGAAGTGTCCTAGTTCTCTCTGCTGAAGTTAAACTATCACTTTAAAAAGTCTTTTTTGTTAAATGTATAATATTCACCTAACAATAAGCAAAAATCAATCAGGTTTGCCAAATATCCTTTTCCTACTCCTTTTATTCACATACTCACTATGGTTAACCAGTAAAGCCTACTTAATCTAAAAGAAACCCTAAGAAATTAAATAACAACATATTTTCAGTTCTTTCTAGATACATTTGAAGTGTTGCAGAGTGTATATTTATCAAGACATACTTAGAATAAACCACAGAATAAGTGTTTTGAGGGGATGCTTATATACTTTACGAAAATCCTAATAAAGATAGCTTTTAGGAGGTTTATTTTGAACCCTATATAATTTATAATATAATTTTCTTTAAGTCTATTGTACCTCAGATATCTACTTCTTTTCATAGACTCACAGAAAAATCAGGCTGGAAACATTGATCAGAGGCCATCTAGTCCATCTCCATGCACAAGTCAAGATAGCTATACCTACTTCCCAACAGATGTTTCATCTAACCTCTTCCTACAGACCTTCATGGCAAATTCACAGCTTCCCCTGACACTCTATTGCAGGTATTCACTGTCCTCTCTACTAAAGTTTCTCCCCATATGTCATCTGGATGAGCCCGTTTCCTCAGTCTTCACTTCCTGTCCCACCCACTACGGATGTAAAGAACATAATTCATCTTCCGTATTCAGATTCTAATGATTCACCAGCCTCTTACCTTCCTGTTTCATCTGTAGAGCTACTCCAGGAATCCTGCAAAGCTACTGAAAGAGCTCTGCTGAGACATTCCTAGGAGGAGAATCTAGCTGCCTGAGAAATATCTCAGTCATGACTTCCTCTTGGCAAATAAATTCAACAATAATTTGAATCAAAACAGTTAGAGACTTTAAATCATTAAAGAAAATGAAAGATCTCACTCTGAAGGAAATACCACTAAAGAGTAAGTAGAAAATGGAGTCCAGGGAGGGATGAGAGGATGGAAGCATTGCAGGCAAATACATCTGGAACACAGTCAAGTCATTGGCTTAAAATGCACTTAAATAACCAAGCATTTGAAAGCTTCCTTCAGATACATTTAAAAGTACTGTAGCTGCTGCTTAGTTTCATCATCTTTGACCAATACCACTATTAAATAAAGCCCATTTGAGTCACACAAGCTTCTACATTTATTCTTATGTTTTTCTTTCTGACCTTGACAGGATTTTGGGTTTTATTTGATTTTGTTTTGTTTTACCAGGAGGATGATCTTCAGTGTTTTGTATTATGAGGTAATTTACAAAAAGCCGATGCTGGAAGCAAATTAGAAGATCTGTTTAAGGAATAGGAGAGAGATGAAAAAGATTGATCTGCATGTTTACAAGGTACTGAAATAAATTACCACAATAGAAGGCATGAGATGGGATAAAGCTTGAAAGCACAAACTGAGCTGGATGTTTCTGAGACCAAAAATAGAGAGAGGGGCTTAGGTCCTTTTTTTCTCAGACACTTGTGAAAAAAAGAGGAAATTAATAAAAAGAAGGATGGAAATGCTTTAAAATACAGCACTGGAAAGATGGTCAGAGATGCTTTGGATATTTCTGAGAGAGAAAGTGATGAAAACTTGCGTTCAGAAAAAGCAATGAAATGAGAAATTCCTAACAGAAAGAAGGAAGAGGAGAGCAACCTTCTGAAGCTGACAAATGCAAACAATAAATAGAATGGTGGCTGAGTCAGAAATGTGGTTTTTCAAGTGATATTTAATATGGCAGGGAAGGGCGATACATAGAATTTTGGCAATAAGTGCAAAATAAAAAAAATTATTTTTGTCAGAGACAAACAGCATGTCAGAAGAACATGAGAGGGGGCCTGGATCCACATACACTGGTGGAAACGGAAGAGACAGAATTGATGACACAATAACCAGTAAAAGACATGAAGCCTGAAAATACTGACCACCCAGGTATTTAGTGAGACATCACAGTGATTCTTTAAATAAATGTTACTAATATTGGATAAAAAGAGATCAGTACATTTTACAGAAATTGGACTAACCCCACTATAGAAAGGACAATGATTTCCGAGTCTACAATTGTCATTTAACTAATTACTTCACCCGTACCAAACTTTCAGTTGTTTCCATCCAACTTTTATATGTTTTTATGGATAGGAATTTACAAAGAATAAACCTATAACTAGAAAAATGAAAGTAACATGCCAGAACTACTGAGCTTTGGGAAAAACATTTGGAGAACTTGCCTGATACTCCCCATCTCCCTACAATATTATGTTCAGTCAGAAAAATCAGTTTTATCATTTGATGCTTAAAATTTACTCAAAAGTCCATTTTTTCCCACTTTAGAATATTTCAGCTTTATGATTTTTTTCTCTTTGAGCAATTTGATCTCTTAAGTGCTCTAAAACATTATGCTAAAAAAAACCTAATGGTATTCCTTATCTAGTATGTCTGACTGATGACATGAATTTTTTTTCTCAGTTTACAAGCGTGAAAACATATTGTTTAATTTTTAATTTAGTTTGTCTTCTGCTGTATTCTTTTTGGCATCAACACAAAGTCTACAGGTCAAATACAGGTCTCTTACTCTTGTGGAATCCTACTGCCTCCTATATATATCAGCTGTCTTCAATGGAGAAAAGGAAGGTAGAATATGTTCCTGCTATTGGAAGAAAATCAACAGATGTTTAGCCCAAAAGACCCAACATGTTTTCCCACAGGTGAGTTGGTTCTGGAGTTCAGAAAATTAATACAATGAAAGAAAAGACATTAATCCAGAAGAGTGTCACAGCTCTGAAGACACACACACAAATTAGACCAAGCTTTTTGCCCCTTTTCAAAATAAATTTGCAAAGAAGTACCACTTCTCTTGATTACTGCCAGAGTATTTCTCATAACCAAGAGCTGGAAAACTTTCACACTTCTGTAATCTCAGTTCTTCAATTGAAGATAGATAAAAATGATAGAGAAGCATCAGTAAAATACCATTTAAGAGACAAAATACAATGTTAAACTTTGTGGTTTGGTCCCCTAAATATATCTGCTTCTGTCATTATTGTACAAAACTCTCACAGTAGAATTCGCATGTTGGAAGGATGTGGTGTGATATGGATAATAACAGTGATTCCATCCTTAAAGTCAAAAAACAGTTGTCCTTAAAAGTGTCTGGCATTGGGATAGTACATTGAAGAGAAGAGTCATATTCATAGACATTCTAAAGGTTTCCTAGTTCAAGGCCACCTTCATTTAAAAAAAAAGAAATAATCTTTTATTTATTTTAGCTTCCCAACTATCTCAGTTGTTGACATTTGCAACTTCATGAAACTTCAAAGCAAGTTTAGGTTATAATATGACAATTTTAATGTAGACTTTAGTGACCAGTAATAAAGCACCCTTGCCCCCGATAGAAAGTTTTGTTTCAAACAGTTGATGGGATATAGGATTTCATGATATACATTCATTTATATAATTTTCCTGTAAGTCATTACAGTCAGACTTCTAAAATCATTTTTTTCTGGTACAAGATACTATGCAAATTATTGTTTTTTCCTAGAAATCCCTAGAATTGTACTGATTATACTATGCCTTATGCAATAAAAACTTGACATCCCTTGAGGCAGGCTAAAGGTCTTACTTTCTCCCCCTCCCATCATTGATACTTTCTTTAAAATACTGAAAGCTTTCTGTGACTACCTGGTAAACTAAGGACAATCACTTTAAGGCTGCCTGCCTCCAACTTGCTTTCTTGTGTCTAAATACTTCAGCAAATATTCAAGATCACACAAACCAGGCTCAACAGAACAAACTAACAGGGTGTCAGTCTTGACAGCAATCATCCTGTTATTGTTTCACATGAGATTCTCAGAGTCATTTTTAGCACAGTCTTTTTTCCTTTGTACTTTATATTAACAGATCGGTCAAGCCTGAAAAACACAATAGAAAAGTAGGAGTACTTCAAGAATGCAATGCTAACATCAGCCAATATAGCTCAGGAGTTTGACACCGTAACTACAAAATAAGCATTTCTGGAATAAGTACAATTGAACAGATTTTCAACAGGGACAGAAAACACCAATCCATTTTCAAATACTGCAGGAGCAACAACTTTTTGAAAGCCGGGGGGGTGGGTGGATGGGTTGAACAGACAGCCCAATCCCAGGTAAATTAGTTCAGTGGGAGGCTTTTAACCACATACCTCAGACAAGCAGCAGAGAAGAAATCCATTTTAGAAAAGATGCTGAAAGAGCTTGATGTCCACCTGGCAAATTTCTTGTGCTGTTTGAAAAAGCAAGACGGTTCACATTATGAACCGAGTTATATCTACAGTATCACAACCAGTCCTGATCAGTATGGAAATGACAGTAGGGCTTCTAGCAGTGTACCTGATCAGAAAGACCAAGGGCAGGGGGAAATAGAGAGCGAGAAAAATGAGGAGGGAGCCCTTTCCTCCTTTGGTGAACCTCATTTATGTGAAGCATTTAACCTTAAAGCAGAGTTTCTCTATGGGAAAACTGCACATTCCTGCAATGCTAGGATTTTGACATTGCTTGCTTTAGCCCTTAATATGTTTTCCGTGTGAAGGAACAACATGACCTCTGTTAACTTCTAAACAGTTCAGAGGAAAAATCTTGACTAACAATTTAAACATCCCCTCCCCTCCCCCCCGCAACTGACAAACACCCAAAAATATAAAGCCAGTGAAATCCATCTTGTAAGAAAATGCTGTGCTGTCAAAAAGATCTGACTGTAGCTTTTGAAACATTTTTAAAAACACTAAAATTGGATTTTCTCCTGAATTATATGCTTAACAATAACTACAAAGCAAGCATTCAGAAATGATAAGAAAAAAAGCCGGGGGGGGATGACACCCCATGCGGACAGCTAAATAAATGAAATAAGTCTAGGATCTAACATCTTGCTGGCTTACCTGATAGAACATGAATTTCAAATGTGTTATTAGGGAAAAAACCCAAACCAACAAAACCCAAGAGATAGTGATGATGAAATGCTTGAAATGCTCTCTAATAAACTTGTTCAGATTCCCAGTTCCAAAAGATTACTGAGTCTTTATAAATTGCTGCATTCTCATTGGGAAGAAAAAAAAAAAAAAAAGACCTCTGCAGTATCCTCTCTGCTTCATTGTCGGCTTCCTGTTCTGAGGCTCACTCTATGGTACCTAATACAAATCAGCAAATAGCAGGCAAAAAAAAAAAAAAGGCGGGGGGGGGGGGGGGGGGGATGGGGGAAGGAGGAAGAGAGATAGAGAGCAGGGTGAAAAAAGAAAAAAAGGGAAAATAAAAAGATACTGAGCTATCACCTTAAAGGACAGCCCCATCTACTGGCAAAAGAAATGAACCGGTTGTAAAAGATTGCTTTTTAAAAGATTTTCTGACTTAAACGAGTCTGAAAATCTACAGCTCCGCATTCCTTCAGCAAGGAACAAAGGGCAGGGGTTGTGCTGAGAAGTAGATTTCCTTATCCAGTGTTAAACGACTCAAAGTTTTCTTTAATTTTCACTTTTCTGTTAATTATTTGCCTCTGAAACATGAGAAGGAAATAATTTGGGTAAGGGTGGTCTGTTATGAAAGCACCAGAAACCTTTCCAGGTCAGCCCCTGGCATTCCATTAATAAATGCTACCTGTCCTCTACCTCGTTTTACACCTCCCCACTGAGCCGTGGTGGTAGATTCAACATATTCAGTCATGGGTTCAATCAAAAAAAAAAAAAAAAAAAAGGTTCCTGTGCCAGAGTCATATGACATGTCCATCTATTACAGACTCATTGCCAATCTCACAGCCTGGTACACGACTGCCACGTCAGATCTATACATTCCCGTGTATTCAGATGACAGCTGCGCTGCCAAATCTGGATCCTAGACAAAAAATTCTCCTTTTTAAAATTCAGACTGCTAAGTAACAGTAACTGGTAATACAACAAACTCCAGCTGCACTGGATCAGCCTCAGTTTGAGCTAAATTAGACAGCATTGTGTATTTCTCAGTTTGCTTTCTTGACAAAGAAAGAAAAAAAAAGTGGAACTGGGATGGCCATCAGCAAACAGTTTTGAAAACCCTGGTCTCAGCCATGCTGGAGAGGGGCGGATGCAGTATGGTAGGAAAGGAAGGCGGCAGTGACTAGGCAGGTGAGAGGTGCACAGAAAGAGGACCAAAAATAATACAGCATTTCTTTCATTGTGCAATACAATTTTGGCCTGTAAAGATAGAAGAAAATAAACCTAATTGATACCTGTATGGAATAAGGCTGTCATCTATTCATCTATGATATAACAGATACTTAACACATTAACCTGCGATTCAGTGACCCCAGGCAGCTATAATGAATTTGATCCACTAGAGCCAGTTCCAGGAATGTTCTGATATGTTCTGATATGAATGTTCTGATATGTTCTTTTTTAATATTTTTACATCATAAGGTTTTGACTACTTAAATTTTGCTTGAATCCAAGCTATGTGAAGCTAAATTTCTCCACCTCCCAGCAGCAGCCTGACATGCTTGGCCTTTCACAACAAGCACTTGGAATCTCTCAGTGTAATACTTAATTTTCAAGCATTTATCAATACAGAATATTATAAGCAATTGTTCTAACAATGAAATCATATCTCATAAATTTTAAAATATTTTCTCTGCAAATACTACAGTGATTAAAAGAACACAGCAAGCAACCTTGTGACACTAAATATTTAGTTAAAACATACTATAATACATCCAAATACTAACACTCAAATGCTGCCATACAAAGGGCGAGACCAAGCCAGATACAATCATGCAACCTCTCTCCTTTGCATATGCCTGAGCACTAATTTGGAAAGACTTCACATGCTTCCATGTTTCACTGCTGCCATTGTCACCAGTTTTGAATTTAGCTTTTCTGCTAGCACTATTGGTAGGCTGCTAAATATCTCAGGCAGATCCCCACTACCCAAATGCAGTTCAATTCTATGGCCTTGAGGTAGAAAGATCTACAAACGATTATCTTATTATTATCAGCTGGTAAAACGCTCTTTGACTGTTAGATTCTTATTTAGGTATAATTGTAAAAGCTGAGTTATCTTTTTGTCATGCATTTGCAAAATTCTTTGGGGTCATGAAGAGCATTTGCAGGTGAAAAATTACTTTGTAGTGCTACTAACACCACTAACTCAGAATTACCCTTAGAATTTTAAATACTAAACAAATGTTCATATACTATTGCTGATGCTAATTAATTATTCCCAGAAATATTTCTGTTCATGGAGGATGTTTCTGGAAACGATGAATTGCCTGGTGTTTATAAATACAAATTTATCACTAGGTTAAAAGATGGAATACTCACTCAGCTTGAATTTTTAATATTACTTCCTTCAGTCTTTGCTACAGTTTGGGCGTGTTTGATATTTTACAGGCACGACTCCTTTAAAATGTTGCATTTTGAAATGAAATGAACACCACAAAAAGAAACAATAAACCAGGAATCTGGATAGCTTAAAAAATAAACACCAGGTAGTAAAAATCCTAGAGATACCACAGGTACCTACAGTTTTAGTCCTGAACATAACACTGAACACACAAAATTTCCTCCCAGCTTAACGTATTATGAAAGCATACAGTTTTCAATAGTCCTAAAATGTCCTTCTCTAAGTATCAGTAGAGGTTCATCATAGGATGCTTAATATGACCAGTGACTTTAAGAAATCTTCAAGTATCATTAACAGAATACTGAAACCTTTTATTTGTAAGCAGCATTTCTCGTGGCGCAGATTTCACTGGTCACACTGGTATAACCAGGTGCTCAAGTTCAGCTCCACCAGTTTACAGTATCAGGAAAACTGATAGGGTTTGTAGTTATCTTAACAAGCTCCTTTAGTGGCTCCTTGAACCAGAGTGTCATCTGACGGGTTTGAGAGAGAAGACTTTATCAATACACTAGCAAATTCTTTCCAATTGCTAAAGAGCTAAAGGCCTTGAATTCTTATATTTTTAATGTTTTAAACTTGTACATTGCACCACAAATGCAGAAAACAAAAAAGGTATAGATTTCTCAATCACAGCTGCTCCAACTCTAAGATAAATTGAAAGCTAGTAAATAAAACATGGTCTTCCTTCCCTCTCCCCGCCCCCGAAATCCAACTTGCCTTTTTTACTGTGTCTAAACAAATAGGACATTGCTAATAGCTAGTAAAGTAATATTCAAGCAAGTCTAGGATAATTGTTTCATTTACTTTGGAAATTTTTGACCACTTCCCTGCAGGTATGGTGACAACTTCTCCCAACCTGAGTGCCTGAGGAGCAATCATCTTAATGGCCTAGAGCTGAAGCAACCATCCAACAGGCCCAAAGAAGAGCACCTTCGTACCCTGCCCAGCAGGGACACAGTTGCCAGGCAAACTTCTGTTGCAGCCTTGAGCTTGCAAGCTTGCAGATTTCAGATTCTGCAGACCTGATAACTTTGCACTAATGGAGATTTGTGGTTCACTTACCCTCATACAAATTTTGACAAGTCCTACTCTTGGCTCTGCCTCAGGAATTACTCTGCAAATGTTTAAAAGCACTGGTGAAGAACAGCCCAGTAAGTTTTTGGCTCAAGTGCTACAAACTGCCCACCCTTAGGGATCACCAGGCACTGGGAGATTCTGGTTTTCTTCAGCACATGAAAGGATTTATCTGGAAGTCCTTCTCTGGTGATCCTCTGCAACACAGTACTCTTTTTGAAAAGGACCTATAATGAACTCCAGCTGAAGAAAAAGAGAATGTAGATCTTTTTGTCACTATCCTGTTTCAGTGTTTGTGCTGCAAATATTATAGTTCTGTACAATCTAGAAAAAACGTTAAAATTAACCTTAGAAGCTTAGATGTTCAGTAATGGCAGTAAACCACTGCAAGTAACACTGGCAGAAGAGCGTGTTCTATATACACGATGAATAAAGTGTTAACATCAATATATATATTAATGTCACTGTCTGAAGGTACATTTTATTTATCAAAACATTAAGAAATCTCCCTTGTTTCTTTACAGTATCTATTTCTAGTTTTCCAGGAATGAATTCTGTGAATTGCAGGGGGGATGGAAAACAGGTAATGGAGTAATTAATCTAATCTTTAAGGAATGAGCCATCCAAGATCCTCCATGGACAAGCAGATGAACATGATAATCCAGGGGGCTTTTTCTCTTTCTAAACTTGTGAATCTATTGTATTGCAATCACAGAAGAGCTATACAAGCAGTTAAGGATGGAAAAACATCATTGTGGAGAACCAGGACCTGGAAAAATTACATAGACTGTAGCAACACAGAACAGAAGATTGCATCCAACCAGTTTCAATGAAAAGTGAGGAAAACCTCTGTATAAAAAGAATAATAATTTTTTGCACAAGGAACAGAACACTTCTGCCAACTTCTAAACAGGTATCTTCAGAATAGATACAGACCATTTCTACAGCAACAGATTTTTTTATCACATTTGGAATGTTTTTGTGTACTAGATGCAAATGAAAGTTGGCAGCTCTGGACAGTGAAAGATCTGCATTTGTGAGTCCAAACTTACCTGGAAAGCTTGTGAATTATACTATTACAGTCTTATATTTAGATGTTACATGAGATAAAATAAACCACAAATGTATGTAGTCTTTCTTTTTCAATTTAGCACTAACTTAGCATATGATTGTCATCACAATATATATCTCAACTACTCAATTAAAATGGGAAGATAAAATCTGAGATATAAATATCTTTATAGAAACTAATAGTTTAATGCATACTCCTATACTTTGCGTACATTATAGATTACAAAATCTGGTCTCACCACCATTTATGCTAAATACATTTTTCTAAAATAATTTAATTCACACACTTTCATATTGTTTCCATGCTCTTCAGTTTTAGAGACATTTCCACAGCTATGAAGACAGCACAGATACTCCCTTGCAGGACCGAAAACTCTAGTACTGTGAGGAAAAGTGAAGACAAAAGTTTATCAGAAACTGAAGCTGCATATTGTGATGTGAGGGAATATGCAGAATATCGAAAGCAAGCTACTGATGTAGCCATGTACTGGACAATTCCAGTAAACCACAGGAAGATACCAGGAGGAGGCACTGACCATTAATGGTCCATATCTTGCATTGAAGTGGGTTCAAGACATACCTTAGAGCTTGAATTCAACTTCTCAGACCCAAAGTGATATACCAGAATATAGGCTATATAAATATGCATAAGAAACACCATTTTCTAACACTTTGTATCCTACTGAAGTATCTGCACCTTGCTATGCTGAGAAGTACAGTGCATGCCCTGCTATGAACCATGATGCAAAAGATAAAGATAACACTTCCAGAAACCCACCATACATTTAAAAACAATAAGTATTCTTTTTCTCTTCTATTTGAATAGATAGGTTATTAATACTCCTTAAACTTGTAAGAAAATACTTCAAAGCACCCACACTTGAAATGGGATGGAACGTAGTGTACTCATATATAATAGCAACTATTTTAGAACACTTCAGGCGGCAGCAAGAAAAAAAGAATCTGAAGTATATCATTACAATAATGCGTGGTAACTAGCAGCTTTGTTCTAAGTTCCTATACTATGCTATTATTTTAAGAGTTTGTTTGCAAGATGTAGTTCTGTATTTTGAAGTATAAAATGGTCTCTGTAAAATATTATACAAGGTAATATACTGCATTGCAACAGAGATGTTTTCAAGACACCAAAAATGAGTTACATTTTCTTGAGCTTAGCTTCTTTCACAATGTGATAAATGAAGGCACCAGCCTGGTATTTCTACTAAATCACAGCATAGATTTACATGACTGTCATTAAAAAAAACAAAACAACAAAAAAAACAAAACCAAAACCCCCAACTAATTTAGTAACTGGTAAGGTAAGACCATGCTGAAGAGACAACTGACTGCTTGGCAGGTCATTTCCAGAGAAAGAGAGCTTTTAAAAATTATAAGACAATGATAAAACAATTCACCTCACAAACAAGTGCTGAAAATAAATTCTATCAGTTATTTCTAGAACAGTGTGAAGACTCACTAGTTTCTAGTGGGGAAAAAAAATATGTTTAAAGGACTTCCACTCTTCCCATCAAAATTAGTTTTAATCTAATATTAATACATAATCTTATACCAATATTCAATCTTATTTTGATTTAAGAAAGGGACGTTGGTAATTATTCTTAGAGTGAGCAGTTACCTATTAGACATGAAAATTCTGTAAATGCCATGTTGTCAATAGAAAATAATTTTGCATTTTTATTTTTCTGTTTTGACACTCATTAACATAATTCAATACATACATCACCATTTTTAAGTTAATATATTAAATGAAATCTTGGTAGTAAGCTGTTAACTATAACTCATTGATATAATGCTGACCAAAGTTTCTCTCAGGTATTTTTACTATAAATTCCCCTATATTTTGGAATTCATTAATGTATCTTAAATTTGTATTATTTAATGTTTACAAATTGCTAACTCCCATGAAGCAGATTACAGAACCACAAAAGGGAGAGTTGCTGTCCAAGGTACTGTACATAAACATGCGTTTTGTAATTAATCTCTCAAATGCATTAAAAATATTTTCAAATTTATTATATAGTTATTGTCCCTAGCAAGCAAGCTAGCATTGCTTAAATTCCCTACATGATACTGCAGTATCAGTGTTATGCTGTTACTTTCCGGGGCCTCTTCTGCTGCATTCCAGTATAATTAGACATTCCAGCACCTGACAATACTCAGTATGTATAATTCATTTAAGGAAAAACCTGTTCTATGCTTTGTTACAGACTGATTTTCAGCAGGGTGTAAATACAAAAAAATATTTTGAATTCTACACGGTGCATGAAAAAAGCTACCCTCTAATATAAATCTAGCTAACATCTACTGTTCAGGCATTCTGCAGAGCAATCACTAAATGTACTTTTATCTGCAGTATTCATCTTACATATTTCAGAAGCATATAGATTAATGGATTCATGCAGTAAATAGCAAGTAGCATCCTGGATTCAATTGCTACATCAAAAAATAACCAGAGATTATTAAATACAATTAAATACATTTTTTTCATTTTGCTTTGTTTAATAAAAGAAGCATATCTGTAATTTGCAAGTCTAAGACAATGCAACAGCCAGGAACTGCAGTAAACCTCTCAGAGCTAATAGCTCTATCCAACAATGCTTTCCCACACCACCTTCAAGCAAATGGATTTCATTCACTGCTTAATCAGTCAAATTAACAATAATCCCCATATGGTTAGAAATGATGTTTGTTAAACAAACCCAATTTATGATTTATTTATTTGTGAAGTGTCTTAAAGCTGAGATGCCTAGAAGAACTACTACTCTGTTAATTCAATCATGCTGACAGAGCTGGTTTCACCTAGCAAATTCTCTCTGCAATTCACAGCATGGCTGACAGCTATCTGCATAGAAAAATAGCACAGTAACCACTTAGATCATGCAAAAACATTTACCCGAGAAGATGTAGCAAAGATCAGGATCCAGCTTCCAGACCCCATGAAGCATGAAGCTGAGGGAGCAATCCACTAGCTTGCTCAGGCCAGCAGTGTCTCTCCTACACTTGACCTAGACTGCCTTACATAATGAGGAATCAGTGCTGTATCCTGTGTGGAGGAGCAAGCTGAATGTCATCACTGGCAGAAGTAGGAAGAACTGGCAGCAGGCAGGCTGGTAGTTAGCATGGAGATCACGAAGTCTGCTTTCCCTGAGTGTTCTGGGAGAAAACACAAGAACAGCTCAGAAATGCTGGTGTCATTCCTCCCCTGGAACGAATGACCGGAAGGAGCCAGGGTGTTACTAACCTGAGGCAGACAGCAAGCGCTAAAGCTGCATCTGCACCTGCTATCAAGGTAACAGAGTTCCTGTCACACTCTGTCGAGAGGACTGCATAGCTACAGCTAATAGGAGAGCAACAACAAGGCAAGGTAAGGAGGGAGACACTCAGACTGCTGCTGCATACGTTTCTCTCTATATTACACATTGTGGTGAGCAGAAGAAAAACAAGGGTATAAGATAAAATACTGGGATTAATTTCCAAAGGGAAGTCCTATTCCCTTACATAAATCTTATTGCATGCAAGTTAGTTTCTGGAAAAATAACCATTTGTTACCTGTTTTACCTGGTGTAACAGAGGCTAAAGTGCTTGTATTACAGAGATTTTGGTATTTTCAGGAAAATGATGGGTAAATTACATTCCTGGTTGTGAAGATGTTTACAGTCATTTCTGGTGTTTCTTTGCTATTTTCTGGAGAGAAGCTTTGGGATATTTTCTAGTTTATTATTGTTTGGGTCACATCAGCACTTCCTCTGTGGGGGCACAAGAAGAGAAACAAGTATCCAGGCTTAGCCAGCAGTTAGAAACCTACATAACCTTGTTATTTACAAAAACCAGCTTTGTGTTAATTAAAATCACTGCATATAACTTGTGTTCCATACTGTATTTCACTTGCATATTTGACTAGTAACTAAAGAGCTTCAAATACTGATAATGCACATACAAATTATTCTTGAATAAATATTTTGAGTGACATTGTTTGTCCTTACAAAAGAAGGCAAAGGTTTCCCTAAGATGAGGCATCTTAAGTTTTCTAGTTATATTTGAGACAGCTTGACCAGGCACAATCAAGAGTAATGCAACTGGACACAAATTCCTAATGTCATGGATCAGTATCTCTTGATCGTGAATATACCTAGTGAGAGATAAAGAAAGTATCATTTAATAATAATTAATGCTTCATTTTATGAAAGTACTGCTATATTTGATGGTCCTTCTTGTTTAAATTAAATGGGTTTGAGTGAGTGAGTGAACTAATGGACATAATATTCAATACAGCGCTGAAATTTGCCAAGTGGAAATCCTGGACAGCATTAAATACAAGAATAAATTGGAACTCAGCAACAATATTGTAGCAACATCAAAAGACAGGTCACTAAACTCACTGAAAGTTTTAGTATCAATGTGGAACATTGGCTGGGTTTTACAGAAGTCAGCTTAGTTACAGGGACTATTATACTTAGTTCTGCCCTTAGCAGAATAAACATGATTTGAGATCTGATTTCAAACGGGAAAATCAAGGTGAAGGAGAAAGGGATAAAAATAATCCAATTTTTGTTTACAAAATCTATTAAAATTATTATTTCTCTTTTATAAATAAGCATACAATGACTTTCCTAACAAATTTGATCAGGTTAAAGAAAAATATGCTTGAGTGTCACTGTTTTTTTAAATATGTTTTCTTAGTCCCTTGTTGAATGATTTTTTCTTTGCCTTCTTGAGAACAGAAAAAAAAAAATTAAAAAGAAAAGATCAAAAGCATTTGGTAGAAAAAGTAGATCAGTAGTAACTTAGGATATACTAGCTTTATGTCTAAAGTACAATGTGGAAACCAAAAAAAAAAAAAAAAAAGAAAGGGAAATATCATTTGAGAATGATTTTAACAATTATTGCTGTATTTGAAATCAGTAACTTTTCATCCAATGAGTGCAATTTATTTATTCCACATGAGCAAATAATATCAAAAATATCTTGCTGTATTTACTCTTTCACATATTGGTATTGACTGTTAACGAGGAGTCCCTATTAAAACTTTATATAATTTATATGTACCAACCTCTACTTCTGGTATTTCAAGTGTTAAATAAGAGTACTTGCTTACAAGAAAACTATTCACGTACTGGACCCCGGTTAATCAAGAGGTGAAAATATCATGACTTGTATTAAGCTATGAGAGCATACGACAATAGTTTAATTAAAGTGCAAAGGGTTGCTGATTCTGTTGATCACGGCACTCAAAACAGCAAAGCAGCCAAACTACTCATTTAAAGCCAGCTCAGAAGCCTCCACAGCCATGGCACAGTTAATACAGCACCAGAATAGCCTGCCTACAGATTACCAAAAGTTGACTGCATCGGGTACAAAAATAAGTAAAGTTTATAGGTAAACTATAGGCAAACCAACCCAATACACAAGAACTGAGTAGCAAATGCTATCTAAATGAACAGAATAGCAAACCTGACAGTCACCATTGCAAAGGCAATATGCAGTTTGCTTGATGTTACAGTTCAGGCAAACTTGTCTAAGTTTGATACAGCTAATTCCATCTTTGGGCAAAATGATGAACTAGATATTCCTTCAAAGCTTTTTCCAATCTTCTTTTCTATGATATTGCCTATAAACTGTGTGTCCAATTGCAGAACAATGACTGTCTCATTATACTCTTTTGTCTTGATGATACGTAAATACAAAGTAATGATTTGTAAACACTAAGTTATTATCATTCAGAATACACCTGTAAGCCATAGTTTTTGTCCAGAGATAAATAACTGCTGACTTCTCTCACGAATTCACCACTTTGTTCTTCCATTGAGCCAAAAAACTTTGGTTTACAATAGTTCTTGTAAATATTTTTGCTCTAGATGAACTTGGTCTGATCTGCTGGCAAGTCAAGACTATCTTAACACAAATTGATACAGAAACTGCTGACATATAGGACTCAGTGAAAGACTTGTTTCTGAGCCAGCTGCATTGATAATGTGAGTAGTAGAGTCTAATGCTTGACAGTGGTAAGAAAAGTCAAATTTATATCGCTCTCAACTACCAAATTAATTATTCTGGTGCCACAGCAGTTAGAAAGATTTCTGTCAAAGTATATAAAGATAATGCAGTTTAAAAAAAAAATCTTTTAAAAATTGTATTCTTTTGCAAATGACTGTAGAACAAAGCTGCTGACTGGAAAAGAGGAATGGGCTAGACTAGCCCTCACATCAGGAAGGAGATGAAAATATGAAAGTTTGAGAGTCTAATGTGAGGAGTAGAAAACAATCTAGACTCTATTGCTTTTCCTGTCTTATCAAGATAATGCCAGTGGTGTTTTACAGAAGACTGTAGCCTATGAAACAACTTCTGAAATTTTTCTTTTATAGAAAATTTGGCAGTAGAAGTTAACAATGCTTATCACTGAATTATCCTCACTGAGTTTATGTCCACAAGGTTCTTTCTATTCCATGCTGAAATGAAGGAAGGGGTACCTCCTAGACATTACTCCTGCCAACAACCTTGAGTAAACAGGACGATTTTTTTTAGACACCTTGCTCTTAAGATGCCTTGCACATAAATAAATCATTACTTGAGGTTTGCTCATACTAAGATAGATTCCATTTGGGATTTGACGAAACATTAAAATGCTCCAGTATCACTGACTGGAGAGATGTCTACAATATCTTGAGGTGCAGGTTTTCACAGGGTTTTTTTTTTTTCCATCCTTCTATGACCTTGCTTTCTTTTCTCAAAATACTTTCTCGCTTGCATTCCTGAACAATTTTCACAAATGATTCATGCTGAAATGTGTGAACAGTGGCTCAAAGTCCTCAAAAAATAAAACCCAGTACCAAATAGAACCCTGTATTTAGACCTGATATCACATACTCATAAATGGGGGTGTGTGTCCCCACATATAAGTCCTCTACTCAAGTCTCTCTGTAGACTTTGGCCATTTCTATGTATGTCCTACTTCTGTTAGCAAAAACAATAAAGGCATATCTCATGTCTCATTTTTGAGATAGGTAGCAAAAGCTTTTGATTTGTTTCTTTGAGTATCATCTAACAGCTCAAGACCCAAATTTCCTCTACATGTATTTTTTATTATTTGACTAAATCATATCACAATGAGGATCACTGGAGGGCTAGTCAAAAGGAAGATTTTTCTCCTCTAGTTGACTAGACTTCCTGGAGTGTCTGACTGATGCTAATATTCAAATAGGCAGAAGGACAACTGTAAATATTCTTTTATTCTTAGATTATATCTTACCAGTCTTGTAACTGTATGAAAGGGCATTTTAAAAAGTAGTAATATTTCCAAACATAGTAAATTGTATGTTTTAGATGTAAGATGTGTCAGTGTTTTCAAATCTCCTTTCCTTAGTATTCTACAACATTTACTATTATACATATTTAAAAGAAGGTCCCTGATTTTCCTCGAAATGACCAAGTATTACAGCAATGATAGATGAACACTGAATTCTCACATTCAATGCAAACTCCTCAGAGGTATCACTAATTTTGTACATACATGCATTTTCTGATACTTAACATTATATATTATTCTAAAAAATAACTGAAAAATTATAACCCAAATAAGCATAAAAACTTTCTACAATTAAACTATGAACATTGAGTAGGTCAAGGTCAGAGTAATCTTAATATTCATTTGACTTCTCTTTGACATCTTTTCCTCTGCAATAAAACTAGCTACGATAGCCTTTTTAATTCCTTTCCCAGATTTTTTGGCAAGATTTATAGGGATGCCTATTATACCTCTGAGAGTGTCTATAAACTGATTTCCCAAGCCACTATTTTTGTACTTATCTCACAAAAAGCCCCATCTGCTGTTTTGCATATTAATGCTAAAAGAAAATGGCAAAAATAGGAGAAAAGAAAGAAGTTAAAATTAAAAAGCAGTTAATTAAGCACCAATAAATATGCCTATTTATTTTGAGTAAATGAATGATCTTTATCAACTGAAAATAATCAGCACTGGTAGGCTTTTTTATTGAATTTTCTTCTGTCAGTTATTGCAGGATGTTGAATTTAGATTTTAAGGGATTTTTTTTCAGTATCTGCCTAAACCAGTTCTTGTGAGCTGAAGAGCAAGAAACAATGCACACTTAGTTTTGGAGACTAAGTTGTTTAAGTTGTAAGTCATCCAAAAAACTTTTTCTAGAAATTGTAGTGGTAGTACTTTGAACTCCAAGGCATGTTATTGATGCCTACAAACAATGTCAGGGAAAACAGA
Organism: Numenius arquata; assembly: GCF_964106895.1. Classification (NCBI taxonomy): domain Eukaryota; kingdom Metazoa; phylum Chordata; class Aves; order Charadriiformes; family Scolopacidae; genus Numenius; species Numenius arquata. The sequence continues at coordinate 21,347,205 of NC_133578.1, forward strand.
TTTATGGTTCAGCGTAATAAATGTACCATTAGCACTAAAACCAATAAAGCACCATTTATTTTTTTTTTTCTTTTTTTTCCACCAAACCCTCCAAAATAACCCACAACACACATGATTTGTGATTTTGAGTCAACACAGACACAGAACTGCCTAGCACAAAATCTTGAAAGACCTACTGCAATGGGCAAGTTCACAAGACTGGTAATCCCCTCTAGCAACACACAAAGATACAATCATACTGACTGCATAAATTCATGACTTCAATTTCATTCTGAAACCAAGTAGCTTATTTTTGTCTTTCTTCAGTTGCATGGGACCCGGACTTGTCAAACAAACTATATTTAGCCTTCATTAGGTTTCAATCTCTTTTTTGAAATGTCTATAGCTCCAGGAAAAAAAATAAAAAAAAGGAATTCAGATTTGGTTCTTTATAGCAAAGTGATACTTCCTGTACGTTTTTTGCCAGAAATTTTAGAAATATGCTTAATAACTGCAGGGTACCAAGGGTGTGGGTGACCTGTTAAAAGCTTTCAAAATATCCCTTTGGTTCCCACCAAAGAAAATGTTCCACTTGCTGGATTCTGTTTCTCTTACTTTCATGATTTGGATGTTTCCGGGAAGTAACACAGATTCTCTTTGGTCTCCTGTTTTTCTCCCCAAGGGGTTCCTAGTCTCTTGGGCATAGCTTACAACATAAGAGCTCACAATTGCCTAAAAAAGAAGCCTGTATCTCTGGCAACTTTTCAGGTCTCTAGCATTTGTAGCTGTCTTCCATAGAGGACTTACTGAGCAGTAATCAAAGCTTTTCAGGCTATATATTCCACATCCAAACTTTGGACTTGCATACTACAACCACCCAAAGGCAAAAGACTGCAGCCTTCAAACTATCCAGAGAGTCAAATGTGGATGATGCAGAAGTGTCTAGGTGAGAGCATGCTTCTGTCTTTGTATCTCCTCTACCGACACAAAGATAAAGACTAGTAAGAATGAGACAAGTCTTGCAGGTCAATAACTTTGACCTAAACGTGGAACCTGCATTCAGTACTGAGAGACACAGTGGTCCAACACACCCAGTCTTCCAAATCTTCTTTGTAAAATCTTGCCTGCCCTTACAGAGCAGGAAGATTCAGGGCACTGTCAGCTGTCAGTCACATTCTGCAGCTCCCAGGTTCTGAGGTTCTCCAGTTCAGTGCTTGGCTGACTGGCTGACTGGCTTGCCCAGAGAAGTTGTGGATGCCCCATCCCTGGAAGTGTTCAAGACCAGGCTGGATGGGGCTTTGAGCAACCCGGTCTAGTGGGAGGTGTCCCTGCCCATGGCAGCGGGGTTGGAACTCGATGATACTTTAAGGTCTCTTCCAACTCTAACCATTCTATGATTCTATGATATGCAGTGTACTATTTATCTATATAGCAAGATGTGTCATTGCCAACGCTCTTCATATACTTAGGCTTGCATACACATTACACTTATAGTTCAAGTGCTACCATGTCTAATGTTGAGCTTAGAAGCACTAAATGTAAGCCTTAAAAAAGATTTGAACACTATCTCATCTAAAGAAAACTCAGTAGCTCCTAGAATGCCTTCTTTATTAAACATTTGTTTTACCTGTCAGAGTAAGTTTTTATTCAGTCACTATTAATTTATTTCTCATTTAACTAAACTCTCCACTAAAAAAAATGAACACAAGAATTGTGTAATCAGAAGTAGTATTTTGAAGCTTAGAGGTCAGAGAGACAAAAGACTGTTATTTTTTAAAAGACAGATCTTTTTGCTTATCTTGCTCATCTTTTTGACGCAGCTATATCTTTTTCATTCCCTTATGTGAGTAAACTGAATGTCCTTGTAAGCCACTGTGACTTGCTGTCAGGCAGAGTGAAAAAAAAAAAAATTAACCATAAACTGACCAAAGCAGTGCATAAAAAGCCTTGTCTTTTACAGATATTAGCTCTTTATGTTTATCTCTTTTGGACTAATTCCACAGAGTAAAACAATGAGACCTCACAAAAATCTATTGCAAAAGTTCCCCTTTCTTCAACCAGTCCTAGTGAGTCATTCTTCAAGATTCAGCTATAGCTATACTCCAATCACTATGTTTTCAGATGTCAATGAGGGAAAATACTTTTCTCATCCTTTTTTTCCATGTCATCTCGGATTAATTCAGCAAATTCTATTCTTTACAGCACTTTAAAGAAGCAAAATTCTTTACTTCAGCATATTTACTTCTTCAACAGTTATTTTTATTGGAAACTGTGGCAATGTGACCTTGAGAGAGACATGTCTCTACTCTTCATTCTTCAGTCACTTACATTGCAGTACTGGGATGCCTACCACAGTCCTGTCAGAGACCATGTTCCTCACAGATACCAGGTTATCTCAATCTATGTCAACTTTGAATCATTGCCTTGCAAAATGCAGATTTTGGTCTCCTTGTGTCTAAAGGTGAACTTGCAAAGGAAACGAAGCAATGCAATTCTATCTGTTCTCTTGCCCTAAGAACAAGTGGCTGGAGCCACCTGAAAGCTCCAGGTCTAAACAGAGTCATTTGTGAAAGAGGCTGAGCTCTCTCTCACAGATGTGAGGATTCCTGTGGTACTCAAATAGAAATATTAATAGGACTTTCTGCCTATAACCACAGCTCTGTGGTCTTGAACCTTCCTCCAGGATTTCTATTTTGATTCCCCAGCTTCCTGGAAACAATGGGTTTTCCACTGGACTTTCCATACCCTCTCCTTCAAGACTGCGAGAACAGGATCAAGTAATTTTTTATTTTCCCTTTTTAACATCGGACTTCTCTGAGGATACTAATTATATAATTGCTGCTCCCCTAACCTTAAGCCTAAGCAGGGTTACTCTGGTATTGGTTGTAGGGCTATATTGATATTTTCCTTCTACACACTCTGCCCTGTCTTTTGTTACTCTGAGTCAGGTAGCGTAGTAATGTCATTCTAGAATTGGTACGGTATGTTACAAACTGCCTTTGCTGAGAGCTAATCTTAAGCATTTTCAATAGCAATATAGAAATGAACACTAATCCCTGATGACTTTACAAAGTTGCAGCCACTTTCAGATAGTAAACTGATTTTAAGCAATAAAAGTTTGAAAATATAAGCAGCATTGTTTCATAAAACTTCAGGCCTCACAGGCTAGAATGCTTAGTCTGAGCTTCATTCTGCTAGATTTAGTTCAGTTACTCCTCTAATGAAAGCAAAATATATTTATTTTGACTGAAATCAGGAGGAGATTAAATAATAGGGTGACAAAGGGCACAGAATGAAGAGCAAGAAATGCTGCAAATGCCTCTGCGGGCAAGTGATTGCTAGGTGAAATGTATCAAGATGCCCTGCACTGCGGAAGAGAGGAAGGGAAAAGCCCTTGAAAATCTTTTTTTTTTTTTTTTTCTGATCTGAACTGTAGCCCCAAGCCTGACAACCACTTTAAAGCTCAGTTCATGAGGAAAACACAGCTGGCTCATTCTCACTAGTCCTTCAGACTACAGGTATATTCCAAAAATTATCTAATCCCCAGTGGCTAATTTATACTGCCTCAAAGCAATTCAGAGAAAAAAAGAATAAACAGAATACAGCTGACTAATTATGCATCAGAGAGAAGTTCTTTCATGACCTCTAAAGGACATAATTTGATTATAATAAACTTGAAGCAGAACTGTTCCTATTAGTCATAGGAAAATACTCTTTTAAGATGAAGGGAAAAGGAATTGCTAAATTAACAAATTCCAAGATGGAAGTGAACAGCTTAAATCTGATTTGCTCTGAATCTGAATTAAAGGCCCAGGCCAGTTTTATGTCCATTGCCTTTCGTATTAGCTGTTCCAACACTTACTTACAATGAACTGCATGTTACAAGGTGAACTTATCAACTATCAACAGCTGGATGTTAGGTAACATTATTCCATTGTCGGACATGCTGGGAAGTCTCAGTGTAATACATTCTCCAGCAGCCATGTGCTTCTCAAGTTTCTCTTCAGCAAGTTCACAAGCCGAGTTCTTTAAGCCTGGTTTAAATCTCATTGCCACTTCATCAAAACACTTTTGTGGGTCTCCAACAATCTGTTAGTAGAATTTCAAAACCTTTCCTGAACAAAAGGCAGAATATCTTGAAGAAATTTCATCGGGGCAACACGTCCCACCTCATACCATCCTCGTGTCCCTGCTTCTACTCAATGCTCCCCATTCTAGTCACCACAGGATCACATCGGCCTTCTTTCCCAGACCACTCACTTTGAGATAGTTTTGGCTTGTAAATCTTTCATGGTTGGACTCAATGATCTTAAAGGTCCCTTCCAACCTAGATGATTCTATGATTCTTGTTTCTTTTGAAAATGAACTTTCTTATCCTGTATTCTGAAGTCCCAATTGTTGTACCTTGCATTTGACTATATTAAAATACAGCGTTTTCAACTCAAATCTTTAAACCAGAATACCCAGCTTGCCCTTAACTTGTTCTTTTTTCACGTCATCTACAAACTCTACTACCAAAAACCTTACAGTATGGTTTGTATAACTGACAAAAATACTAATTACACCCTATAAAGAACTTAGTCATAGAAAGTTCTTCCTAGAAATAATAACACACAGTTACATCTCCCCATTAGTAATATTTTAAAATCTACATGTCCTCATTAGGAATATTTTAAAATCTATCAGCCCAGGTTGTAGCCCACCTAATAAATTCTCTATAACTTCCAAATAAAGTAAGCGTTTAAAGAGTGCATGGTATTTAGTGCCTTAAAAAAACCAAACAACTATGCTTCTACATTTGCCTTTTAAAATACATCTATGATACTGTCAAAAAAAGGAATAATTTGACAAGACTTATCTTTGTGCTGATTACCATAATTACCACTTTAGTTTCTAATTTTCTGTTGCTCAAGTCCAAAAACCTTCAGTACTTTACTTGGAATTGACATCCACGTAACTAATCAATAGTTCTTCAAAATGTCATTTCTAGTGTTTATAAATTTGGAGTCAGATTGGCAGTCCTCCAGTGTTCTGAATGTCACATTTTCTGAGGCTTGCTGCTAGTTGTGCTAACAATAATTAATATTACTATTGTTCATCAAGTCTTCACTGATTAATCTCATTTATTTCAACTTTTGATACACAGTAATAAAATTGAGTCTATGCCTGATATATCAAGAGACAGCATTCAGAATATCAAAGATAAAATTACATATTGTTTATTTCCTTTTCTTCTTATTCAAGGAAACAATGTGTTGCTTATCTATCTTCAGCTATTCCATTAAAACGCAATCTACCCTTAACAGTCACAAGGACTACTGTTAGTGCTGTGAATACTGAGTGAGTATTCACGTTTACCTTTTGACCACACTGAAAATTCTCACAAAATACTTTGAGGTTCTCAAAGCTTTTGCTTAATATACTTAGAGCACATATCTTTATACGGACAAACTTTTTGGGGTCAAATCACTGCTTGTGCTCACTACATGCCACCTCATTAGGAACTGTATAACTGCCTTCAGTGAAATGATGGCAGTTTCTTAAGATGATAATAGTAGGAAAGTATTTTCTGTACTTCTAGCAATTGAGTTATAATTGAAGTGGTTTTTTAGTATCCCAGGAGTTGCAGAAGAGCAGCAAGTTGGTTTTTTTAAATTTTCTCAAGTCCAACACACAACCAGGGGGTGCTAAAAAATGCCCAAAATGATGTTGTAAAACTATTCAGAGCAGGATAAAAGGTGGTCTTCTTTCCTAGATGGCATCACACTACAGAGCACAGTTCCTCTAACAATTTAGGATGCATCAGTAATGTTTACATTGATTCAAATGCCTACCTGCCTTGCTTTGCATACTTCATATTCAACAGGAGCCTGAAATCTTAGAATCACCATTTTCTCTGGCTAGGAATAGCCACTAGAATACATTAAGCTTATGGAACATTTCCATGATTCCTTCAGCATGCTCCCGGGAATAGCTTCTCCCTATCCCCAAATATCTTTCTGGTCTATCTGCTATAAATACGTAACTATTAGAGAAAGAGGATTCACACAATCTCTGAATGTTGAATAACAGACAAATTAATGAAGGTTTTTGTAGCACTGAGAATTCATCATTTATATAGGTTGGGATTTCTTGCCTGCAGAGACAAGGAATTCTGCATAGATATTGTGTGCCAAGAGCTATTGATCTTAATTTTTTATTGAACAGGAGGGAGTTGAAATAATTATAGAAATATAATGTGACAACCTCCCAAAGGATCTTAAGCTTGTAAGAATAACAAGAAAAATAGTTACCAAAGATAGTTTAGATAATTTTCAAACAAAATCTTGCAAGCAAAGTACATAAAAAATGATTGAATTTTTGAAAGAAAACAACATAATGATCTTTAAAAAGATAATAAAACCTTTAGTCTAAAACATTATCTGGCCTATCAAAACACTTACCAGTGGGGAAAGATTATATTCCCCAAATAAATATTTTTTTTGAAAAACCGAATAAGTAGCTAAATAAAATGAAATATATAGTGTAGTAGAAAATTTTAACATTTAAACCTTAGAATTGTATTGGTTTTGGAAAATTAAAATTCCTGAGTTCATAATAAAAATATACCCTTACATAAAACCATGTATGACTTTTTCTGTATGGGTGTGGCTCAGTTTTCATCTGTGTTTTGAATGTTTTCTATTGAAGTGTTAACTGCTTCTTGAGATATTCCTGGTGTGCACCTGTGTGAAGCTGCCTACTGTTACTTCTGCATTTAGCTTTCTGGATTGCATTTGCAGGCTGACGTCTGAACCATTACAAGTAGATTTTTATACTATTATTTTTTTCCACAATTTGGCAGAAAAGAGCACAATTATTTTCAGTAATAGAAGTGAATGAACTTGCTTACATTAGCAATTCTTTTAAACAGCACAGCTGGGCACCTACTATGTTTGGGAGCAGACATTCCAAGTTGAGCAAAATATTCTTTTGTAAAGGCATTATCAAATAATCAGCTTTTGCAAAAAACATTCTTTTTTTTCCATGTGACAGATACACACATCTAGATAGGTATTTCTCTGTTGCTCTATGAACACATGTTGCAGTTCAGGTTTACATAGCCTGATTTCCCTGCAGATGCTGTAGTTAAGGAACACAGGAACTGAGGAAGCATTTCTATGACCTTACGTCTTGGTGTTGCCTTGACTGTATCAAAATGATTTGGAGATTAAACCTGTCTAAGCTATAGCCAGATAACACAGCATAGGAGATACTCTGGGAATGGGAATTCTTTTAGTTGTGAGAAATAATAACTGATCAGAAACAGAAATTTTGTGCAGCTGCAATAAAGTCATATGAGTGGGGTTCTGTGTAGGAAAGTCTCTAAAGGAAAGCACATATGCATGTTGTTTTATTTACCATAATAACCTCTTCATCTTTCAAATGTGCCTGGTATCTGTATTTCTATTTTCAAGAAGATTGAAGCATTACATATCCCAGCAATTTGAAAATCAAAGAAAAGGAAAATTCAGAAGATCTTAGGCTATTGTTATTCTAAATCTCTAACTATAAAGTAATTGGTTTGATGGACCATCATGCCCTAAGTTTTTTTCCCTAACCATTCTGATGTATAAATATTAGTGGAATTTAAAAAACATTTTGTGTGTTGGAATGAAGCCTAGGCTGAATTTTACAAATTGCCACCTTTTAAAGGATTCAAACCCCTTTTTTTCCAGCACTCTGTAGATGTTGATTGCCTTTCAGTGCTGTGTCTGAATGGTTACAACTAAAGTCAGATTCATTCTCCTCACTTTCCGTTTATGGTGCTCAGATGATATCCAGAATGCTTAATTTTAAAATTGACTACACAGTCAAGAGCTTCAAATGTGGAGAATATTTTCAATTATCTATGTCTCTGTCATTACATTGAACTTGTCTTTAGTATTCAGTATCTAGGCTAGTTTTGCTTAAATTTGCTGATAAGTGTCTGAAATATCGATCCTAGATCTCTTATTTGCTTCTGTGGCCTATTCTAATGCACTTTCAGAGTTCAATTGTTTTTTTTCCAGCAGTTGATCACTTCCCATTAGCCACATCAGCTTGGTATTCCTGGCCTGTTCCTTAAAACAAATATGAATTTCTGAAGACCCCTTTAGACCATGCTTACTACAAAGTATATGCTGATATTTGTGATGCTTTTAGATTATTCAGAATAGATTATTGATACGTAGACTTGAATATCTCTCTGTAAAAGAGAGATGTTACAGAAAGGGTTGTAATGTCAGTGAGGAGTATCTGGTACCCTGAACTGAAATCATAGTGAGCTGAGTGGCTGTGTCTTAATTTTTCTGAATTGTGCTTACCCAGTTCCGGCTGAGACTGGCATGTGCAAGTCTTCCATTTGGGAATTTGATGACTTGGTGACTAGGCAGCTCTGATTTAACAGAAGGGATAAAGTACCAACAGGGAAAAGATTTAGGACAGTATACATGGAGTATATGTTTGGCTAAAACTTAATATCTCAAGATGCCCTAAGTTCCTATATACTGAATAGGATGAAGTTGAACAGCTACAAAACACCCACCACCCCTCTTAGAAGACCATCCACCTGTTTTGCAGTCAGTGCTCCCATAGTCCTGACAAGCTCTAGGCACTGGCTCACTGGGTTATCTTCGGTGGGACCTGTAGCCAGCCAAGCCAGGAGTCTTCCGACTCATTTGTTCTGATCTGGTACCTCAACCACCCTCCAGTTAGGAGCTCTCAAACTGACCACTTCCAACTCCCCTCCCTCAACCGCCCACCCTCCCCTTTTTTTTTCCTCACTATAATCTGCTGTCCAATTAAAATGAATGACTCATTCAGAGACCAGCCTACTACAATTAAAACATACAGTGTTCAGAAACTATTGCAGAGAAGCTTTGTGTTTATCATGATTGGATCATGTCTTTTCCTCTATCTCTACTTTTTTCAGAATATTTGTATTTCTCTCCTTCTCTGCATGCTTCAGGTCACTCACTTCCTCTCACTTGTTTTTTCCTTACATTTTCTCCTTTCTTTTTACTTACAAAATTCTCCCTCGTCCACCCACATCTTAAAATTTAGCACTTTATTTAGAGTTATGAAGCCTTCCAAAAATTGGTGACTATGCTTGGGATTCTGGAATGAATGGAATGGAGCAAATACAACTGTGGACATAAAGAACCCAAATGTGTTATGTACTAATTCTTACCTGAGAGGAAAACACATACAAGTAAAGTCACATGCATTCTATTTATAATATGCAGGGAAGTGTCTGCATTTTCCTTCTTCAAGAGAACACCACCTTTGCTTAACCTATTAATTCCCTTCTTTCCCACTCCCCAGCAAAATCATAAAACTTTCTGCCTTGTGGAGAAGCGAACACAGACTAGTCAGACGCCTTTCCAAGTAATATTATGCCTCTCCTGCTATGCATCAACTCTGGCTTGTCTTTCCATCCAGATATTTGTCCTTTCTACTCCGGAGGAGATTAACATGAAATTTGATAGCTTTCAAAAATGGTTTGAAACCTCAAATAAGAAATAGGAGCAGTTGGGACCAATTGTTCAGAACAGTGAAATCTGTCACACCACATATAGCCAAGCATGCTCTGACAGTTCTTTCACTCTGAACTGGGTAATGTGAAAGTCAGTAAAGAAATGTTACGTAATCTGCCTTGAAGCCTGTATTATCTGAGTTTTAGAGCATTCAAACAAAACACAAAGAAAACTGTATTTGTTGTACAGGAAAAGAATGAGTTGGTTCCGCTTATCTTCTAAGTAAGCTCCTCCAGGCAGGGACTGCAACTTGGTACTTCTTACAATATCAAGTGTGCTGCAAGCACTTAACAATTGATAATGAATAGTAAGTAAATGCAAAGCTTGTGAGAGGTGCCAGACTGGCATCTCTGGAGAATTCTCCTGTCTATTTATATAGAGAACAGGTAGAGCAGCAATGCAGGCTTGTTTACACTGCCCCACAAATCACTAATGCATTTCACATAGGCTGCTGAATGACCGTCAAACAGTAACTGCTCACAACACCAAAATCCTAGAGACATTTAGACTGCTTGCTTCATATTCTAAAGCTAGAAGTGGTGGTTGTGTCTTATTATCAATCGCCAGAACAAAATAGCGTCCTTTATTTTTAATTAGAATAATACTACTCCAGTAAATGAAATTTTTGTTTGGTACACCAAAAAGTATTGCAAGTAGGATTAGAGGAACTGCTATGCACCAGATGTATGATTATGTCCCATAATAAGTGAGTTAAAAGTAGTTTGATTGTATTTTAGCCCTATAATTTTTATTTTAGTTAGAATGTCTTCTCATTTTCTGTAATGCTGAGGAATGTAGGCATAGTATAACTTCCAGTAGGTAAAATCTAATAATCCTCTTTGAATTTCCCTTTAAAAACACTGGTATGAAAAGCTTTTTAAAGAAAACCTGAATAAAGTAGAATACTTCATTCAGTGTTGTACTTACCAGTAATTCTTTGGATGGTAGGGTCAGGAGACAGGAGGAACTTCTTCATGCTGTGCAGAATTAAAAAAAGAAGGTTCACCTTTGTATCAGTTAGTTTGTAATAAGTAAAGCAGCAGCAAATCAAGCTTATCTCTGTCACAGCCACCAAACTCAAAACATTGTCTTTCTCATTAACCGAATAATGAAAAAAATGGGAGTAGTAGGGTAGCATTCTGTAAAGGTACCCATCTGCTTTTGCATTAAGTTCAGGGCTGGTGTTGAGGCCGGACAAACAACAACAATCTTACTGCAATGAAGTCCTGCAGACCTACTCCTACATGTCTGTGTACTCTGAGTGTAACTGGTTCAGGCACAAAATGGCACAAATGCATTTAGGTCTAAATATGTCACCAAATGTTGAAAGCACTTGGCTGGTCTAGACACTCTGGCTTTTAGGAAAAGATGTTGCACTGCTTGCTAGTCCCCTACCCCATAGCTGTCACTTTTAGAGAACAAGCCCTTTATAACACAGGACTCTCTGGGTTTAAGGCTCTCTGAACCCTCCATACCTTCCTCCCCATATGGCAGGGAGAAATGAACCTCCCTACAGTTGATTTGCTATATTGGTTTTTAATTATCAATAAAATAAGGTTAAAAGTAATGTCTGTTTGCTTTGTTTACATGCTGATAAGTTCACACTTCGCTCCATAATCATGTAGCAACCACAGCAACGGTTGAAGTTCATTATTCAATCAGTTTACATTCTGCCCTTGGAGCAAAACCCATAAAAGCTAAAGAGTCACTACCAATCCCTGTTCCTACAAACATAGTCAATAGCACTAGCAGGTTTTTCATTATTTGTCACAATAACATTGTCACCTTCCTGAATCTGTATACTGAAGAAGACATTGTTTCAGCCAATTCATGCCTCTGGACTTCATAGTGTTCATTTATGCTCATAAGCCTCCAAGGAACCAGGAGTTTATGGAATTTCTCAATATTCTCTTAAAAAGCATCAGCAAACTCATTGGATTTCTGAGAGCATGAACTGCAAAAGCCCGCTGTCCTAACACCTGCAAACTGCTGCAGAGCATGCAGTGCCTGCTTCAGCAATTTAACACCCCAGCTCAGCAAACATGCTGCAGAATTAATCTAGTCTCATGACATTCTAGCCCCCAAAATCTTGGCATATTGACTGAGCCTGGCATGCCAGTGAATTATTTTTTCCATTTTATTAGCATTTGTGGAGAGACAGGTAATATTTAATTTTAAAGCCTTCAGTCTAATTTTTCTGCCATACTCGGGAGTCTTGGCAGAGTGCTCAAAGATGAGGGAGGATGATTCTATTCATTCATAGGGGAGTACTGGTTTAATTAAATCCTTTAAAACTAAGAAAATATATTTTCACTCTTAGTTTAAGAGGCATATGTAATTACTAGCTAAATGTATGAATTAGGTTAATCAATTATTTTCATATGCGTGGCTTAGATCTGCATATTGGAAAAAATGCTTGTTCAAAGAAGCCAATTTATGCACGTTTTTTATCAACAGGTTTATTGCTGCTAAAAGCTGAATTTCTTAAATTTAATGATTGATAGGGATTTTGAAAAAGGGACAATTTGTCACAGTTACTAACAAATGTTCAATAACTCTATTAGGTTAACCTGAAAAATCACCATTTGGGAATCCTTACATTCAGCTTAGGTACAATCTACTTCCTGATGGCATGACTCAGGTTGAAGTGGCCAAAAGTGATAAAAAGCCATCAGAGGTGGGGTGGCAAGATGCTAAAAAGAAAAACACCTCATGGGACATTATATCTTAATATTATTATCTGTCCTGTCAGACATTAAAAAGTGATTAAAAAAATACAAATCCCTACTTTTGATTCCAAATACCTTAAGAACAATTAGTATAGAAAATAAATAAATAAAAGAAATCAACTGCACGATAATAAACATATCCACATCCATTTTATAAAAAAAGTCATAGAGATATTTTGCTTCATAAAAAGATCTGTGGAATTCAAAGACTTGTCTTTAATTGAATAAAAAACTTCTTAAAAAAAAATCTCTTCTGATCCCTGGAAAACATGGTTACGGCAAAGATAGTTATGCATGATGCACTTCCAAGTTATGCAAATCCTAAAGAGAAAATCATATTAATCTCCAGAGTCTATGCATTCTTCACTAATCATTTCTTATGCATGCTCAAAATCCACAATCCAACCTAACACATTTTTTTACATGAGTCTAAAGATTCAGATCTTCATGGAATAAATAACACAGGGAGACAACCAAAAGATGGTCAACTCGAAAGTGAAAGTAAATTAATTGAATGGATGACATCTCATCACTGACCCAGGATTTTATACAACTACCACATGTTGAAATTGTCACATCAGCTGTCTGTGGCAGTGTCTCCCAGACGTTTTGTAGCTGACCTGCAGGATGAGTTCTCCTCCTACCTCACTAGTTCACTTCCTCTGCCTTAACACACCCACCCTGCTGCCACCTCACTGTTCCTCTGCCAAGGTACCTTTCCATGTCAGACAAAAATAAAGTTGTATATACTACAACTGAAATTCCTCTGCTTGGAACTGGAGCAAAGCCCTCTTCTAAAATGGAAGGAGCCTGTGGTGGCTTTCTCTACCTCTACGCCCCTCTAAACGTTAATTGTCAAAACCAGGGCTTTGGAAACTGGACTAACCAGAATGAGCATATCCTAAGAGGTAGCACTGTATATTATTTATGGACTGCATTGTAGTCATACTTGTGTCTAATTATTTGTGGCAAGATTAGGTAAGGAGAGGTAACTCCCAAGAAGGGCTATAAAGGATCCAGGTTTAAAAATCATCACTCAGAAGTAAGTGAAGTTGATCAGCTACACATCTTTTACTTCTCTTAGGGGTAGACAAAATGGCTGATAAATCAGTAGCTACACGTACAGTAGTCTGATTTGGAGATGACAAATACAGTGATTACTGTGACTAAGATGCTGAAAGATCAAGAATGTAGTTTTCTGGTTAGAAAAACTGAAGAAAATAAATCCTGTAATGAAAGTAAAATGATGGGAAGACATAATTAAGAGATTTTTCATCACACGTTTGAGGCTATAAAACTATCTACAGCGGAAGGCATGGAAAATAAAGCTATGGCTATTCCTGAGTATATTTTAATTATTGTGATTAAACTTAGAGAACAACATAAGAGTTGCCATGAGGGGACATATCTATACTGCTGACATAGCTTATAGGAGTACAGTACCAGATAGTGGTGTTTTTTAAATAATCTTCCTAGCAGGAACAGAAAGTTAAATGAGACTTGAAATATTAGGTGTCCACAGACAAATTGTTCATTAGTCATAAAGCACGGAAGTTCTAATACAATTGTGTTGAGTTTCTGTAAATTTCTTTTTGATTTTTTGTTTGTTTGGGTTTTGTGGTTTAGTTTTTGGTTTTTGTTTAATGAACATCAGTTTATAACTTAGAAATTATGGTCAAGATAAATAATTCAGAAAAATATAAAACCATGCAATATTAGCTGATGTTTAATCTACAACTCAGCAAGCATTTGCATGGGGTTGGATTTTGAGTAGTATGCAGCAGTCATACTCCTGGGAATCACAGGATCATCAGAGGATGGTGAGGCAGGTTAACTAGCGATACCTATTTCTGGCCTCTGCTGAGTTGTGGACTTGGTGGAAGCTGCTGCTTCACATCTTGGCAAAAATCCTACTGCTGAGCAGCCCCTCACTGCTTCAAGAGCGAGCACTTTCTGGAGCCCGTTGAGTTTTTCCTACTGGATTTAACTGGCAACTGGGTACCATTCTAAACAAAAGAGCCCAAAACAGATTAATCACATGCCAATTTCAAACCAAATAGCATTTTTAGAATTTTGATTAATATTATCTTTGTTGATATGAAAAAAATTCTATTTTGAGGAAATGAATTTAATACACAAAGTGAAGTTCAGTGGAGATAAAAATGAAATTTTCATCCATATTACAAAAGTGAAAATCAACCAATTTTAGTTAACAAATTCCTTGTTTTTAAGAACAGACTATGTCAAGGGTATAGAGTACTGTAAATTGAACATACACACGTTTGGGGTTGACCTACATTGCCATTTTGGCATAGGATACCATGGGGTCTGAATCCTGATTTTTAATTCTCATAATATAATGCTTTCTTTTTTAATTTGTCATTTTATTTCTCTTTTAGGAGGGAAGGAAAACATCAAGGCTTTAGCTTGAGGGACCACCAAGAGATATCCAAAGCCATAGTTTCACAAATACCAAATTAGTACAGAAGGGCATTGCTTGCAGCTGTCCATCTCGCTTCTGTCTAGCACAAGCATTTGTACGGTCATAGAGTGAATTGAATGGGAAAATTATTGAGGTTAAAGATAGACTTTTTTTTGTTCTCATTGAGTTTTTAGTTCTCCAATCTAGTCTGTTGTAGGGCAACACAAATGGTTGTGCTAAGCTAGGGGAAAGGGAAGGGCAGGGCTGCTTCTTTCACTTACATTGGCAGCTTACGGCAGTTAAATATGTTTGTGAAACCATGGCCTAATTTAGACTTTCTACTTGACAATTAGTAAGGATGAGACAGAAATGTCAGCTGTCAGAAGTGCTACTGAGACAACAATCACAGTGAGCAGCAGCAGATCTTACTCACCAAAGAGTTCTCAAGAATTTTAAGGAAGGAAAGAGAAAGCCACAGATATATAAAATATATCCACTTAAATGAAATGATGATTGTCTGATAACCAGTTTTCTAAAATTCATGGCTGTCAGTATTACTCATATCGTATTCACACTTAATCAGCAGATTCAAGATTAATGCATTACATTTCAAGGAAGGAAACTGGAATACTGGAAAATAATTTGATGTAAGTCTGTAAAATCAGAGAATAATTTTGCATTGATAACATGCAGGGAACGACATCTTCTTCCTAAATCACTCAACTTGAAGAAAATTCACTTATTTGGTAAGATTTGACCCTAACTTCTCTGTGTTCCATTCACTGTCTAGCAGCTGTGTTAATAAGTCTCTTATAGAAACCCTGAACACTAAAACTACCTAACAGCACTATAACTAATTCTTTTCAAAAACACTTTGACAAGGCTTTCCCAGAATGACTTTTACAACTGTGTTGTGAAAGAACTGCTAAATTGATAGTGTATCTTAGCAAATTTCTCAAGCCACTTATAATATTCTTCAGTTATATTGGAATATAAACGTCCCCATGTTTTTAATCTGCTTTGGAGGGCCAGAACAATTCTGGAGTTTCTAAAAGTATTAGGGGACAGTGCTGATAAAACCAATGAGGTGACCCAACTCCTCTCCTAGCTAAGAACAACTAAGATTACGAAAGGGTAGCGATATGGAATTCTAACTGAAAGACACTGCACTGTGATAGTAATAATTAATCATGACGTGTCAGTGTAATTGACAGTAATAGATCTATATTATTTTAAACAAATTTGCAGTAATCCCTTAAACTGATCAGATGCAGCCAGAAACTCTCGAGCATGCTTGTTTCACAAATACAAAGAAAGCTGTGCAATTGCTCAATACCTGTTATCCTAAAGAATCCCCTCACTGAAATCAAGTTGAAAAATCTTCATATTTTCAGTAGACTCATGATTTTATTTCATCATTTTTCTTAATGCTAAATTAAACAGTGCATTGCCTATAATACTTGTCATAAACCAGTTCAGCTAATTCTGTCTTTGACAGTTGTTTGGAACAGAAGTTACTGCCCAGTTTCATTTTGTTCCTTTCCTTTGTGTTTATCCCTACTCTGACCACATCCTTGTGAGATTTCTGAACTGAGTTGCTTCTCCTCTTCCTTTCCATCTTTTCTCTTATTTCCCTCACCTCAAACTGATGGAGAAACCCCATCTCATCCACAACAGGGTTTACCAGTTCTGCACTCCAGGCTTTCACCAGTGTGCAGAGTGGAGGAATGACTTTTTAACTGTTGTGCTTTCACAAACAGATGTATTGAAGGATTAAGATGCTGTGCTTTTGATTGTGATGTGCTGAAAGACAGAACTTTCTACCTGCTCAGTAACTACCATGACTTATGCAGTGCATGAACAGGCTGGGAAGAATCAGAAAGCAATAGACTGGTCAGTCTCTCATCCAGGGAATCAGCTAAGCCTCACATTACCTTGGTAATGCATTTGGTAGCTTTTTGGCATTAAGGTTTTTGCCTCAACGTTCCAGCAACAGCACACAGTGGATACCACAAAAAGAAACGAGTGCTCGTAGTGGGTGACTCTTTGTTAAGGGGCACTGAGGCAACTATCTGTCGGGCTGACAGGGAGCCTTCTGGGAGCTAAGGTCCAAGATATTGCTGACAGGGTGCCACAACTTGTCAAGAGCACAGACCACTACCCATTGCTACTCTTTCATGTGGGCGCAAATGATACCACAAGCTGAAACCTGAGCAGAATCAAGGAAGACTGCAAAGCCCTGTGGGTACAAGCGAAAAGTATTGGTGCCCAAGTTATCTTTTCTTCCATTTTACCAGTTGGAGGAACCCGTGGAGCCAGAAATAGAAGCATAATGCAAATCAACTGGCTTCATGGCTGGAGTAGATCCCAGTCTGTGCTGCATTCCTGGAAAATGTGGAAAAGGACCTGAAGGTCCTGGTGTACCACAACTCAATATGAGTGAACAGTGTGCTGCAGTAGCCAAGAAAGCCAACAGGGTGCTGGTTGCATCAACAAGGGCATCACCAGCAGAGACAAAGAAGTAGTTATCTACTCAGCACTTGTCAGGAATACCGTGTTCAGTTTTGGTCCCCGCTATACAAAAAAGAGGGTCCAGAGAAAGACCACCCAGATGATCAAAGGACTGGGAAGCCTGCCATATTGGGGAAGGCTGAGAGAATTGGGTTTGTTCAGCTTTGCGAAAAGAAGGCTTAGGGTAGACCTTATCACCATGTTCCAGTATTTAAAGGGTGGCTACAAAGAAGATGGAGACTCCCTTTTTACAAGGGGTCACATGGAAAAGACAAGGGGTAATGGGTACAAGTTACTCCTGGGGAGATTCCAACTGGACGCAAGAGGAGAATTTTTCACAATGACAACAATCAGCCATTGGAACAATGTCCCCAGGGAAGTGGTGGATTCCTCATCATTTGACACTTTAAAGATTCAGCTGCACAGGGTGCTGGGCCATCTTGTCTGGACCATGCTTTTGCCAAGAAAGGTTGGACCGGATGATCCTTGAGATCCCTTCTGATCTGGTATTCCATGATTCTGTGAAGGTTTCTCACCGCTGGAATGGCCAGCAGCCAGTGATCTCCAAGGAAGGTTTTCCAGACCAGTATCTCAGCTGTGCTCAGAAAGAGTAGAAATTTAGATTAGGCTCGACCAGATTTTACTTTTTAATATTTTTTTTTTTTATATACTTAGTGCTGTGTAGATTAGCAAGATTTTAGAAAAGTCATTAGGCACCATAAGAAAACATTTAAAGTGCTAGAGAAATTAATAGGTAAAAATTCCCTGCCACTTAACTATATTCTTGAAACTGTTACGAAAATGCAGTCAAACCTAAAGAAACTCTCACAAGGTTATGAATAAACCAGATAATTTCCAAAGGTCCTTATCACTTTCATCAGATGGGATATGTTTTAAAAGGATAGAACTAATCTATATGAAAAAAATAAGTACAAGCAGGAAGTAAGTTTGTTATCAGTCTCTAAGTATGAACTATTATCTGCTTCTGTTTACAGTTGAACAGGACATCTTAAGGTAGCATTTTTGTCATGCTTCAAAGTTTTTCTAGAGTGTCTTCTATCCCCATGAGGGAGGGCTGAGGACTGTGCAACTGCTTTTCAAAGAATGCATACACAAAGCCATAGTTTTACGTGGAATACAACTACCTAAAAACCCTAAAAGACTTCAACTTGTCTCTAATTTATTTTTCTAAATATTGCTTTCTTTCTTCACTCATTAACATTTATTCTAACTGCTGATGAAGTCTATTTGCTAATGAGGTTACCTACCACCATTTGCTAGTGCCATTGTATGTGAAATAACTGCTACAGCTGATCCGATTACTCTTCAGCTCCACTGTTTGAACCATCTGCTGCAATAAATTCATTTCTGGTCTTCCTGCTTGAAAGGCAACTCTTCTGTCTTCCAGACTGAGAATAGAGCAGGAAGGAGAAGGGAAGAGATGGAGACTGCATGATACTCTACTAGGGCTGCCTTAAAGTCAGAACGGAAAAGAACCTATGTCTAGAGGAACAGGTGTAGGCTCTTCGATGTGGCATTAAAGGTAAGTGTATTGACCCCTTCATATCAAATGTGGCCTACATGAATTTTGAAACTGTTAAGACTTTTTTTCAACTGTTAGACATACATCTCAAACATTCAGTAATTTTTTATGCGTGGAGAGGAGTAGTATCAGGATTAAGGAAGATAGAGAACTTGCATTAAATAATTTAATCCATGGTTTGATTCAATTACAGTTCTCCTTCTAATATATCTTTTCACTGGTCTTGATATCCTAAAACCAAAACTTGACAAATATGAAGAATTTAGGCATCTGAAACAGGATTTGAGATGCAGCATGCTATGGTATACCAACTCCCACTTTCTCCAAAAATAGGCTACTTATTGAGCATTTGAACAAAAAGTGCTATACTTTGTTTGAATTCTGTGTTTGACTAAAGGGACACACATTTCAAATGCATCTCACCTACACAAGTAGAAACTTAGAGCAGAAGTCTATGAGAAAAATCATACTGAGAATGACACACTTCCAATAAAATTCTTACACAGGACCCTGATGACTGCTTTTGGTTTTTTTGTTTTTTTGGATAAAATATATCCTTTACTAGTCTTTTGAACCTTATACCACCTATGTACATCCGCTGCCCTTGCCTTTATAGATAAAGCACTTCCATAAAACTGAGCAGGAATTTCTGAATTCTCAACTTTTAAGCTTTCTTATATGAGTAGGCCTGAGCCTCATGAGAAGTTTTAGTATTCGCTTGTGTTCAAGCATCTCCATTTCTCTTGGGCTTTAATCAGATAGTCGTCATCTAAAAAATTCTACTACTATGAGATAAGGGAGAGAAATAGGAAGTCAGCAGATTGTATCTTAACATTTTTCCAGTTTTTACTTTTTAGCAAAAAAGTAAAATTTTACTTTCTCAAGATTTTTTATGAATGCACAGACATCAGGTCCTCAAAAATATCTCAATATAGTTGACAGTTTTGAGCTCCCTAACTAATCAAATCTTAGACCTGGCTTCCCAAGCTTCAGGGGAATCTTTATTAAACATTCAGACATTTGCAGTACATTGGAGATCCCTGCCAATGATAAAAGGTAAAAGTCAGGAAACTAGGCAAGAGAGTAGAACAGGCTGTATGTATAATCCAGTATCCAATTAATGTGATGGCAATACACAAATTGTCCTAGTCTTGACCATCACAGAGAGCACAGCATCAAAATCAACTGTTAATCCAAAGTGACATACTTTAATATTAAAGAAACATTATCAACATTAGAATAATATCTAAAAGCAATAAACACCTCTTTCCAGTATGTAGCATATAATTCTAGCCCCTGAAAAGCTACTAGTAAAGAGGGGAAATTTTTTTTATTTTACTTCATCATGAATTTTTAAAAGGACTTCATTCACACCACTTCAGTCTGAATTGTCATGTGAAATCTTCATGTGATGCGAAGGAACTGATAGTGGAACAGGGAACAAGAAGCTGGAGTGCAAGTGGGTGCCAAGAAATACAGAAAAGTTGAGCTTGCATGCCCTCCTATTATGCCTTTTCCCCTTTTCTTAAGAAAATTGAGGAGATTTTTACACTCCAAAATTATTAAAGAAGTTTATGTAACAATAGACATGAATAAATAGGTTATACACATGGAGATACATTTTGGATATTAACAGATGTATAAATTACTTTTTGATCCCAGGATTATGAAGTTCTCTCTCTGATCACAGAAGCAGAACAGATTAACTTCTGCTAAGACAACCATTTCTAATTGTACTCTGCTGCAGACTTTTCTCACTGCCATGTTCTTTGGTACAATCTTTTAGTTTTAGAGTGCATCAACTTCCAATTAACTTCCGCAAAAGATTTCATATATTAATAACCTTTCAGTAATATCTGCACTGTAATCTCCTTTTCTGTCACCACTTCCTCTATGTACCTTTTGAAAGTTCCTGTGTTTGAAGCTCTCCTTGTATGGGGTAGAATTAAATTGTGAAATAAAGGTTTTAATCCTAAAATACAAGTAGAAAAATCATGTTAACATTTTATTATGTTTTCTCCACATCTGCCATTGGTTACTATCCTTTCAACACAAACATTCTCACTTCCTTGTTCTTTTAATTTTCATATAAAAGTAACAAAACTCTAAAAGATTGCTTCAATATGGTAGATAAATAAAATTTCAAGTAAATCCTTTTCAAATAAATTAAAAAGCAAAAGCCGTAAAGCTTGTGAGTTCACAGTGCTCTTGAATCACTCCAAAAATAGTTTTGTTTCTTGGATGTACATTTAGCTCCAGATAGAGGCTATCAGCATTTATCTGCCCACCTATTCATCACCACATAAATCACATCCAATTTCCAAGCTTTACAGTTAGAGCATGAGCAGCTGCTTTCCATCTATATAAATAAATATACTTGTATTTGCAGCAATGCTGCATGAACCTTTATACATCACATCTGACATCCATCAAGAAGTTAAGACAAGAGAAAGGTTACAGGGATTCACAATGCCTATTATTGAAGGGAGTATTTTAACTTTTTGCCTGCCTGAGACCATGAATGTGATCATCACTGGCATCGCCCAGTTTGCCTTATGTGGTGGACACAGATGCAGTATTTACTAAACATTATATACAGATATTAACGCAAGTATTGCTGCAGGATATAGGCATAAAGCTACTGTATATTTTGGCAATTAAAAAGTACCACATGACAGGGGTTGCTATGGTATCTGCAAGCATGACAGTTTTATAAAGCAATACTGCAAATAGCAATAATTCTGTGTAATTCTCTGACCATTTTTAAATGCTACAGATACTTACTACATTGAAAATGAAAACAGCTTACTACATACTGTTTCAGATATGCATTTTCTGGAAAACATATTGTGGGTTTTTTGAATCAGCTGTCAGATTCTAAAAGATTATTATCAAGATTGCTGTTAAAGAGAAAGTAGCATGTTTTTAAGACAATAGAAAATGCAAGTGCAGAGCTTGCCTGGCACTGCTGGTTTTGATCGTTATAAATTGTTTATGCAGTGTCATTCCTTATTTTCATCAAACGCTTTTCTTGCAGTAGAGATCATGCGTGCATCAGCATGCAATTTTCCCTCTCTGGAGGGATGAGAATGTGCCGCAGTTTACTTTGCTCGGGTTACACTGCAGTATTTTTTTTATTTTTTTTTTATTTTCAAGGCAAGCACTAGGATACATCTGTTTCACTGTGCAACAGCTTCCACTGATCAGCAAGGAAAAATAAAATACGCTAAGTAACAGAGGCTGCATGCTGTATCACACAGACAAAACCTAGCTGTGCTCAGAGAATGAAAGAGATCGGTACCATCCCCCACTGAAAATGATGTAGCTAATGCAGAGGTTTGTGAGGCATTAAATATTCCTGCACTGCAGATATTTCAGATTATTCTCCTAATGCATTATAGAGCTAGATAAGCCTTTCTGAATATATAATATAGAATGAGTATTGTAAGAATTTTCTACGTCCAAAAAAACCATGGCGTTTTTAATAATACTTTATTTACGACTATTTATGAAAATGAGACAGATACTTTCATATGTGATTCTTTTAGAAGGTTGGGGCTGATTCACAGGTGCACCAAGAATTAAATGAAAAATGCCTATTAACAAAAGTAAAGCTAAAGCCATCTGTGGGATCAGTGCATCAGCACCCTTCAGCTATATTTTAGTAAGCTCAGATAAGTGTGTCGGTTCTTAACCAATGTGGTGTCAGCTCTGTATACAGGGCCACATGCCCTACAGGGTACAGAACCTAGACCCAAAAACTGCTGGTTCAGTCACAAAAGTATTACCAGCAAAGGTATCCTTACACAACAAGTTGAATTATAATGTTGTATCTTCATTAGTTCAGTAGAACAAAACAAGTACAAAACCTATAAATTCTCTGGAAAGCTATAAGCTATCCCCCGTGCCTGCAAGCTTTATATTGATTCTTTCTGTGGCTGAAGACACCAGGCACAGTACCATGATCATCCGGCAGGTGTTTGTGCCCTCTACTGGATGCAGTCAGGCTTAACTATTTATTAGAAATCCTATGCTGCTAACAGCTAGAGGAGAGATGCTCTTCTACTGAATCTCATGTATTTATGGTACTCGGCAACATACATTTCTGCTTAAGAACAATACAAACAACCCCCAGAACGTATTTCTGGCCTCTTCCCCCCGCCATCTTTCCCTTTTGTATTTTTACATTTTTGTTATGGAGTCGAGTAAGAACAAGATTTAAAAAAATGCAGAACTTTCCCCGTCTATTTCCTAATATAGTTTTTTGGGATTTGGTTGTCTTTTTTTTGTTTGTTTGTTTTTGTTTGTTTGGTTGGTTGTTGGTTTTTTTTTGGGGGAGGGGGGAGGGTTGGTGGCACATTCATTCTTCAAAAATTTCTAGATTAAATACAATAAAATATACTCACATTCCTGGGTAGGTAAGAGAGAATAAAGCAAGCTCTTTTCTAAGAAAATTTTAAGGGAACGTTTCTTATGAATTTTTTATTCTCTGTGAACTAGGACAGTAACAGAGCACAGTGTCCTCCTGTTCTAGGAATTTTGCTTAATATTTTTCATACTGATATATATGACTGACTCATTATACTGAAACATCTGTCTTATATCAACATTAAAACCTGAATATATTTTATACCTGCAAGTTAAGGAGGAATACTGAAGGTCAACTGCGTCTTCCATAAAGGCAAATAACTTCCACATATATCAGAATAATTTCAAGAAATATAAAAGGATACATGTCTATTCAAATATATACACTTGAAATCTGCAAATATACTACTCTTGTTGCAAAGGACCAAAAGGTTTGGAATCTGAGTCAACAAAAAAATGTATAGAGTGACTTCAGTTTGATTATGGTTTCAATAAACATAACAATGCTAGAAATTTTATAGGGTAAAATGATTGTATAAATGACCTCATATACTTCTGCACACTACCAAATGTGTAGAAAAATTCTTACACGTTTCATGCTTAGTCCACATACAATTTTTAACTATGTACCTATCCAGCACTGACTTGAAACAATTTTGTTTTTTAAACAGCAATTCAATAGTTACCAAGATTTTATTAAGCATTTACATCATTGCTTTGTGTAATTGTTGTTAGCAACTAAGATATTAAAACAATAACTATTCTGGATTTAAAAACCCTGCTACCTGTATGTAGTCATGTCTTGCCAGGGACCATGCTTGCTAGACTCTGTAAAGGCATCAGTTCCTGAGGGGAGCTGTGGGGTAGCCATTAACACCTCTAACAGGTCTTTTTCCCTTCTCTTGGCAAGCATGGATTTCTAGAGAAGGAATGGGACTCAAGCGACACTGTTATCCCTGTGGAGCTGTTTCGGTGACAGATCCCAGACCACCCACCCCAGGGTGGGCAGTGTCTGCTGTATCCACTGCTCAGCAAGAAGGTGGGGACATCCTCCATTGGACTTGCCCACCACAGGATACCACTGGAGCTCTTCCTGGGCAACTCACAAAAAAAAGTGACAAAACCCCACACAGTTGGAATAGGATCCTTTTCTGAATTCTAGAAAAACTTCTCTCGCCATGAGAACTTAAGCATCTCATTTCAACTAGATGGTGACAAGTTAATATTGATCAAAGTCATAAAGCAATATGTGATCTAAATGTCTAAAACACATCGCCTCATTGCAAGAGTGGTTCCCCCTTAATTTTACCAATAATTACTTGTTAATCCATACAAACTTCATACAATAAAACCACAAAGACTAAAACAAGTACATAAAAAGGTTATCTTTATTCTTTTGGGTTGTTAGCAACGTAGTTATTTTTGGTAAAACAACTTCCTGCATGCAGTTCATCAGTACACTATGAGTCAATAGTTTCTATAAAAGCAGGAGCCCATCTATATTTTAGTTCTTTTGTAAGAAATGCAAGGTATTCCATTGTCCATTGCACAAGCTCACTATTCATTCTCATGAAGAAAGACTATGAATAACAAATTATATGTAAAGCGCTTCTACTGCAGTATGAATCAAAAAAGCAGACAGTGGGAGACTAACACCGGCGAAAAGCAATGTTTCTATGAGTAAGATTAACCTGAAAATTGACAGACAGGATTATAATTTCAAAAGAAACCTTTCTATCTTGTTTCACATACAAGGACCTACCTACTGACCAGAAAAAGAACTGTACTGACCATTTCTTTTAAAATTATTCCTTATTAAAATATGTTCAATATAATTAGCAGAAACTTATGATTACCAATTCACATTGTATCTTAGATTTCCCAACAGTAAAGTGTCACGGAGAGACAGTAATAAGAATTACTAACAACGTGAAGATATGTGTAGTTTCTTATAATAAGTATAAAATGTTATAAAATAAAATTATTTTCAAAATAACAGGAATAGATTAATAGATATTATAAAAAATTTTTTTCTAGCCCCACATATTAAGCAAATATCCTGTGTGTTCTGGTTATTTACTGCATATTTGCTGATTACAAAACTCAAACAAAATAAAATCTGTAATAGCAGCAAACTATTGCTTACTGGTATGAGGAATGATGGTCTCGTCGAACAGATTTTTTCTTTTTACCACTCACATGTCTTCCCATCTTAGACTTTAATAGCTGTAGAATAATAGCAGCAAGCATGCATTAGTTAAAGCTTCCCAATTATTTGGAGCATTACAGAATATATCATATGATCTATTGAAATGTTATAAGCTACACTTACTAGGGTACATATTTGATGCAATAAATACACTACTTAGGTCATTCTCTGTTTGTTCAAACAGGTACCACTGTGTAAAACAATTGATTACATATATAGTGTCAGTCTTGATGATAAAAATAAGTCATCTGAACCACAAAGCAGGATGCAGCTGATTTAAGTATGTCTTTTTGGTCATCTCAGCTTTCTATGGAAGATTGCATTTCATACAGTGGAAACCTGACTAAAGTGCCATGGGGGGTCAAAATCATCTCTGATGTACATATTTGTGTCTCTGGCACGACCCATCCTTCCGAAGTATGGAAATTTAAGCCTGAGGTATACATTAAGGTAGTATTTGTCCCAAAAGGTACTCTGCTATCAATTTATACACATAGCTTTGATTATTGTCTTAAGTGGGCTACATTTGTATGAAATAAGAAGTGTGGAAACAAACTTAGGACTGAAGTATGGAAGCTGCTCATGAAATTACAGGGTCTACATTTAAAAAAAGAAAAAAGACTACCACTTCTTTTTATTTCAGTAATTCCCTGTAGGCACAATTCAGCATTCACAGCTTTTCCAGGAAAAGAACTGTTTAAATCTCTCAGGAATTACAAGATATTTTGGAACATGAAAGTACTATGTTTTTTTCATAATTTCATGTTTTTCAAATCAGGAGTTGTGGGTGTAGCATCATTTATTTAAATCACTGTACCTGAAATGAACTGTATAATAAATTAAGAATTTCTGAAAAGTATTAAGTATATTAAAACCAAGAGACTAAACTACCAAACTCTTTTCAGTAAAAATGATTCCCTTTCTTTTTGTTTTCTGATAGATTCTCTATCTACACTCTGTTCTTTTTTATCATTTCCTCTTGATTTAATCTAGATCCTGAGGTTCGATAATCTGGAATCTTGGGTTTATGCTTTTAGAAATGGCTTGAAGAGAACTATGTTCATGTTATGATGCCATAATTATGTATTCCTGACATTTGTGTTCCTCTGAAGAGTATTCTGTTATTTCCTCAACACAGCAGAATTACAAATACCAGTATGTGAATTGAAGCAAATGAGATCATGAAAGAAATTGACACACATCGAACATACACAAGAGGTGAAATGTACACAGTGGATACATTATTCCACAGAAATACAGACTTATTAGGACTGGTAATTTTGCACTCCATTAAGGGTTCCTACAGTCCAAGTAGAAATTTTGTGTCTCCTCTCCATTAGTGCCAGTTGATAATAAAAACTATTCTTCTGGCAAGGGTGTTTACCTGTTGCTGACTGAGAGTTTGCTAGTGAAGGGTCATTGTCTTGGTACACGCACTGACTGTAGCAGTGGGTAAATATGTAAAAACTTGTAATTTTGGCATAATCCTCCAATAAGACTGCTATTGATAAAAACGTCATCATCTCAGGCTTGTGAACATTCATCATAGAAAACCTCTTTGTCTTTTACTTTTTATTTCCTTTTCTGTCTTTCCCTTTGTCTTCTTTTTCTGCTTTGTCATCTTTATATTTTTCTTTATCCGGTTTTGTTACAC
Source organism: Numenius arquata (assembly GCF_964106895.1). NCBI lineage: Eukaryota > Metazoa > Chordata > Aves > Charadriiformes > Scolopacidae > Numenius > Numenius arquata. The sequence goes on from NC_133578.1 coordinate 21,374,177, forward strand.
TGTCATAAGAAGGTGGAGATGTGGCGGATGCAGACATATCCATTTTTTCTGGAGGTGAGTTTTCACTTAGCTTACCAATACTCATATCTTTTTCAATAAGCAGATCAACCCCATCTTTGCGATACATAAATGAAAGTTTCTTTACTGACTGTCTTAAAAGATAACGTCTATAAGCACGCTGAATTATAGTAGCTGACACTTCCTCCTGTTTTCGTTTTAATGTGGTTGTAATTGGTTCATAGGAGACTTTAGAAGGATTGGCTGCCATAAACCGATCTTCCATCTGTATTCTGAGGGCGTCCATCTCATCACTTTCCCCCAAAACACGCTTTGTGAAAGCAAACAAGATGTCAAGGCAGTGAATTCTGTCGCCGCTTACCATGGGCAGATCCATTGCAATAAGCTGGACTTTATTTGGTTTGGGTAGATGAAGAGGAGGATCCAGAGAAGCTGCAAAATCAGACAATTTGCTATATTCTATGAATTGTGTTGCATCGGGATCATATTTTTCCCAAACTTCATAGAACATCTCAAAGTCATCCTCACTCAAGGGTTCAGCGCTTTCCTCAGTAGCAACACTGAAGTTCTCCAAAATCACAGCAATGTACATGTTCACCACTACCAGAAATGATATGATAATGTAGCTGACAAAGAAGAATATCCCAACAGAAGGGTTGCCGCAGTCGCCTTTCACAGAGCTCCCCGGATGAGCTTTGTTAGGGTCACAGTCTGGCTCCCCACTGTTAAGAATTGGGGCTAGCAAACCATCCCAGCCAGCAGATGTGGTAATTTGAAAGAGGCAGATCATGCTGTTGCCGAACGTTTCAAAGTTGAACATGTCGTCAATCCCAGCTTCCCTCTTAACATAGGCAAAGTTGGACATGCCAAAGATGGCGTAGATAAACATGACCAGGAACAGCAGCAGACCAATGTTGAACAAAGCAGGAAGAGACATCATCAAAGCAAAAAGCAGAGTGCGGATTCCCTTGGCGCCTTTAATGAGACGCAGGATTCGACCGATTCTGGCAAGTCGTACGACTCTGAACAAAGTAGGGGACACAAAGTACTTTTCAATCACCTTAGCTAGAAACATACCTGTGAAGGATAAAAATAAAATGGCAACATTTTATCACAGATTACATTTTCCACAACAAAATATGAATAAAGAAGAACTCTACCTGTGGACTTAGTGGAAATTATAATTAGAGTTAAATTTTATTTACTATACATAATTTTAGCTTTTTTTCCCCCTAAGAATGTTGGGGAAAGGACTATTAGAATTGACACAGAATTATTAAGAAAGTTACTACTCTAAAGTATGGTTTTCATTTCCTATATAATCAGGAGAAATTAAAATTAAGTATTTCCTCTAATCTGCAAAACCTGTCAGAGATAAGACATTTTATACATCTTACTATATTTAATTTTGAATGTAAGAATTTCTTACCTACTATTGAAAGAATAACAACCACAAAATCAAAAATATTCCAGCCAATGGTGAAGTAATAATAGCGGAGGGAGAACATTTTTAAGACACATTCTCCAGTGAAAAGGACAACAAAGACCAAGTTAATCCAGTATAAAATATTTTGCATCAGTTCACTCTGGTCATCTGTTTCTATCATCATGGTGACCATGTTAAGACAGATGAGAACCATAATGGTGATGTCAAAGGCTTGCTTTGTTACAATATCAAACACCAGACCTTGCAATTTGTTCTGAGGGGAAAAAAAAGAAAAGGTGATAGTATCTTTTATGTAATGAACATCCCCTTTTCGCCCCTCCCATTTCCTTCTTCCTCCCCTAAAATATACAACAAAGCAAAAAGCTGAAAAATCTAAGAAAAGCATTGTCCAGTAACTTCTTTATTTGCCAGCTGTAAGTTTTCCCCTCAAAACCCAACAGACTTCTATTTCTTCAGATTCTTTGATTCTCTACTTCCTCAGGCATTACAAATATGAAAGATTTTTTTCTGCAGAACAGAAATATGTAAGTTTCAATTAAGAATGAAGGGCTAACTTGAAATAGGCCTCAACTATTTTAGAGTTAAGGGAGAATTTTTTTGATAGTTAATGTATTGTTGCTATTTCTTCCCAAATGTAGATGATAAAAGAATAGCACATTCTTACTGCTGGTCTAGGTATAGGTTTTTGTGGTTTCTTGGATCCCAGCTTCTTCATTGCATTGTAGTATTTCTTTTGTTCTTCTGTCATGAAAATGTCTTGACCTCCAAGGTAAAATAATAAAAATAGAACTAATTACAGCCAAGCTTTTAAATCCATTAATTCACAGTATTGCAGAACATGTTTTTTTATGAACTATGTATTCATTCTTATACATTGTTACCAAACCCAAAATATAATAATTATATCAAAGATCGTTAAAATATCTGACAAGTCTCAATGGAAAAATAAAACAAATTTAGGAATGGAGAAAAGCCCCAGAACTTCTATCTATGTGTTATTAAAAAAAAAAAAAATACATACCTGATTAATTCAATTAAATACATAAAAAAACCCTTGTAAAATATACATTCCATACATACTTATAAATCTAATATCATAAACTCCACACTCTAAATCAATCAACCAGAAATAAAAAAAGCTTCAAGGGTAGAAAGATTCACTGAGAGCTGATCTGCCTACGGGGAAACCATATGAGGAAAAAGAAATTACTGATGTTACTTTTCAGGATGCACATTTTATCATATAAGTACAGGTATCTCAGTTCAGATGTTTTGTTGCCACAGTAGTACTTCCACAGTGTGCATATGGCTTGATCGTCCCCTTACACTGTTCAGAGATCAGAAGCAGCATGGCCTTACCCTGGGGTTTCTTGCCTGAATAAAAGGACAGTTCAATGACTTGGATGAAGGGGTGTACCCTCACTTGTTTTGCTGATGATACAAAACTGGGAGGGGTGGTTGACACACCAGAAGGCTGTGCCGCCATACAGCGAGACCTGGACAGGCTGGACAGTTGGGTGGAGAGAAACCTTATGAAATTCAACACGTGCAAGTGTAGGGTGCTGCACCGGGGGAGGAATAACCCCATGCACCAGTACAGGTTGGGGGCTGACCTGCCGGACAGCAGCTCTGAGGAAAAAGACCTGGGAGTCCTGGTGGACAATAGGATGACCATGAACCAGAAAAGTGCCCTTGTGGCCAAAAAGGCCACTGGCATCCTGGGGTGCATTAAGAAGAGTGTGGGCAGCAGGTCAAGGGAGAATACCCTCCCCCACTACTCTGCCCTGGTGCGGGGGAGTACTGTGTCCAGCTCTGGGCTCCCTGGTTCAAGAAGGACAGGGAACTGCTGGAGAGGGTAGAGCAAAGGGCTACAAAGATGATTAGGGGACTAGAACATGAGGAAAGGCTGAGACACTTGGGTCTTTTTAGTCTGGAGAAGAGAAGGCTGAGGGGGGATCTGATCAACACCTATAAATACTTAAAGGGTGGGTGTCAGAAGTATGGGGCCAGTCTTTTTTCAGTGGTGTCCAGTGACAGGACAAGAGGTAATGGGCACAAACCTGAACATAGGAAGTTCCATCTAAACATGAGGAGGAACTTCTTTACCTTGAGGGTGGCAGAGCCCTGGAACAGGCTGCCTGGAGAGGTGGTGAAGTCTCCGTCTCTGGAGACATTCAAAACCCACCTGGACACCATCGTGTGCAACCTGCTCTAGGTGAACCTGCTCTGACAAGGGGGTTGGACTAGATGATCTCCAGAGGGCCCTTCCAACCCATATAATTCTGTGATTCTGTGACAGTTGTCTGAGTAAAAGGGTATCTATACTGATATGTGTAATACATATACAGAAACACTTGTCAGAAATACAATTTATGTTGACAAGTAACTTTTTTCTTTCATGCATTTGTTTGCAAGTACATTCCAGGTATGCATGATGCCAAAGTAGCAGCATTTGGAAATGAATTTCAGTCTCACAGATGATTCTGTGACTTTGTCAAATGCAGTGTCAATCTTAATGAGAAAGTAGTGATGAATCCGGATGAAGATGTGCTTGAGTCTCTCAGCTGTGGCTACATATAGATATGAAGATTTAGAAGTCAAAAGAGACCTTGTTCAGCATGCTCTCCTCATAAGCCAAATATTCAAGTAAAATTCCATTCTTAGAGAGCAACGGTTTTGGAAGAAAAACAAGAAATTAATTTGCTGATTGTGGTGGTGATGTGATGTGACCCTGTCAGGAGATTTTACCCAGTGGGAAATAAAAAAAGAAGCTATAAAGGAACTGGCATTGAACTGGGGATTTCTTCTGCTGCCTCATTGATATAATGGCTGTCAAAAGTGAAAAAGTCATCATTGTCTCAGTGTGCTGTCCATATGGAGAATAACGGTCTTGAGATACACCTTATATGCCTTTGAGGACCATAATGGTTAGCAATTTGACAGTGGAACGTTTGTTTTTTCCCCATGAGAACTAATGTAATACAAATAGGATGCATACACGATGAAAGAAACGCACACAGTTTAACTACACCAGGACAGTATACTATGATGTTAGGTCTTTCCCATTCCTATCAAAACAACAACATTGCCCAAAATGGAGAGATCTCAGTAATACGAAGGCAGAACAAAGACAAGAAAAATATTTCTGGGTAGCTACGCACTGTGCGATCTGCACATTTCTATGAGCATGGGTGCATCTATAATTTCAAAAGACAGGTGACTAATGCTTGCTTAGCGGCTATATGAAACTGAAAATATCAACAGGTTTGGAACCACAAACTCATCCTTTCTTTTATGTGGGTCTGCAGACAAGAGACTCAAAGGATCTGAAGAAGCACCATATAAAACTGCATATTCCAATCTCAAGTGGAAAGATTTAATGGAAGTTTCCACTGCAGTAAGCTTAGCATTTATCTTTTTTCAGTACAATGAATCAAACTTGACAAACCATCTAGAAACAAAAATGAAGAAATTATGTACTGCCTTGTTATTATTTAGCTCACATTTTTTTTAAAAAAAGAAATCAATATTCCAGTATGATTCTGCTCCAAGTGTGTATAGAAAAATAAAACTACTGCAGACTTTAGACAGCACTTATAGCTTAAATAGCAAGTAGAATCTAATTTGCCATTCTTGACACAATCCTGTGTTCACCTGAATCACAGAAAAAATTTCAGTTGAAACAAAAACCCACACATTTTCAAACATCAACATTTTCTTTCCCTTGCAAATTCCCAACTAACTCATGAGACAGTTTCCCATTCCTCTCTAATCTTACAATACAGAGGAGTAGTTCCAGTATTCAACTTGTCTCTATTAGTCTCTTTGTAACTGAGAAGACCTTCACAATATTGCTGTACATTATCTGTTTATCAATTTTGATATTTGTAGTTGTGCATATTCTCTTCTTCCCTCTCATCTGCTTGCTTGAATTAAGTCATCTGCACTTTCACTTAGCTTTGTCAAAGCACTGTAAGGGTAAGCGAAAACCAATACATAACTTTCTGACATACAACATATCATTGGGCTGTACAGGGATGTGGAGAACACTCAGATACTCAGTGTAAGTTTAAATTAATTCAAATGCCTTAAAAAGCAAAGATTATTATTTCATTATTTTGAATAAAAGGAAATCTTAATAGCTGTTTTCTTTCTATTACTATGAGAAATTTCAGACATTCATATTTACCCTTTCATACATTTGCTGAATGCTCAGTAACAATGAAGTGTTGTGAAAATGAAACATGATACTTATCTTCTTTTTTTGTTGGTTGAAGTTATCTATGATGACACCAATGAACAAGTTTAGGGTGAAAAACGATCCAAAGATGATAAAGGCAACAAAGTAAATATACATGTACAGGTTGTCCTCATACTTGGGCTGTTGCCCTGTCTATGTAACATAGAAAAACAGTAATACATCAAAAATAACAGTTAAGACAAATTATAGAATACTGAGCACAAACAGAAGTTGCATCCAGCTGGACAGCAACGCCTTGACAAGCAGCGAAAACCAGCCGTTTTGGAGCATACCCTAGACTTGCCTTATCTTTGAGCTTGAAAGTCTACTTAATAGAGGTGTCTGTAATTGCACGCACAGACCTGTCATTCCTCCCCTTTCTGTCTGACAGTTCCTCTCTAATGACATTTGATGTTTCATGTAATTCCTATAAAATATGACTGAATTATGCCACTCAAAAGCAATTCAACTCCTATGGAATTTATGCAATTCAGGAGCTGGATAGAGGAGAGATGCAAAAAAATACTGGCATTAACAGAAGAACAGGCAAAATTCAGCCATTTTATTTTTTGAGATTGCCAGAGTCTGCATCTCTGGATTAGCTATTGCAGGGGCTGGCTATTAGGATTATTTTTGGAGATACAAGAAAAACTTCTTTCCTAATCTGTACGATTTCTGTAACATAAACTAACAGGAAACCAGATTTCATTAGTTTTTTCATTTACAAATATAAACTAGTAATACTTTATGTAGATCTACTGCTATAATTTTTTTACCTATTAAAAGTATATGTACTTAACTTCTTTATAGTACATAGATCTATATAGAAAATTTATCAGTTTTACATTTTTATTATTCCCATTTCACTTTATTTCAACTGCCATTCAATAATCATTACATCAATCATATCATTTCAGTCCGTAAATTTTACATTGCACTCACTTCTCTAGAATCAACTGCAGCGTACATGATATCCGTCCATCCTTTAAATGTTGCCTAAAAACAAAATTAGTTAGTATTTTCTATCAAATCTCCATAAACACTCTAAATAAAACACTGTCTTCTGCAATGTATTTGCATCCACAAAAATAAAGAGGAATAGTAAAAGTCTGGTAAGACACAAGTGAAGTATTCACAGGAAGTAATTTACGGTGGAATACTTCTCCTTAATACTTAAGCAATGCATAAACTCTAATCTTCATGCAAATTCATATAACTCTATGTGGGATGACCTGCAATCAATATCTGAGCATAACAGAAAGACTGCAATTTAACAAGGCTCTCAGTTCTAACTTTCTTACTACCAAAAAACTGGAGGACGACTCCAAAATCAACCATCATGGGTTGGCATTTTTTCAGACAGAACATGCAAGCAGTTCTAATAGAAACTGTAGAAGGTTAGTCCCAAGAAATCTTAAGAAAATAATAGAATCGTAGAATGGTTTGGCTTGCAAGGGACCTTTAGAGATTATCTAGTCTAATCCCTCTGCCGTGGACAGGGACATCTTTCACTACATCACATGCTTCCAATGATGGGGCATCCAGAACTTCTCTGGGCAACTTCTTCCAGTGTCTCACCACCTTACCGTTAAAAAAAAATTTTTTTCTTTATATTCAATCAAAATCTAACCTCTTTCAGTTTAAAACTGTTGCCCCCTGTCCTGTCACTTCAGGCTTTGGTAAACACTTTTTCTCCACCTTTCTTATAAGACCCCGTTATATATTACAAGGCCACAATAAGGTCCCCTGCAACCTTTTCTTTTCCAGCCTGAACAACCCTAACTCACTCAAGCCTTTCTTTGTAATATGAGAGGTGTTCCAACCCTCTGATCTTTTTCTTGGCCCTTCTCTGGACTCGCTCTAAGAGGTCCATTTCTTTCTTGTACTGGTGGGATCTCATGAGAGTGGAGGGGCAATCACCTCCCTTGATCTGTTGGCCATGCTTCTTGATATGCAGCCCAGGATATGATTTGTTTTCTGGGATGCACGTGCACATTGCTGGCTCATGTCCAATTTTTTGTCCACCAGTATCCCCAAGTCATTCTCTGCAGGGTCGCTCTCAATCCATTCATCCTCCAGTCTGTACTGATAGTGGGGATTGACCTCATCCCGGTACAGGACCTTGCATGTGGCCTTGTTGAACTTCATGAGGTTCACGTGGGCCCACTCCTCAAGCCTGCCAGGGTCCCTCTGGATGGCATCCCATCCCATCCCGTCCCATCCCAGTAAATTCTACAACTGTTCATCTGGAGTTTAAAAATAAGCTAAACCCACTTGACAATAATAGACAGTGACTGGTCTTATGAGTAGGACTCATAAGAATAACAAAAAATGGAAAGAAAAAGTGAATTTAAAAACTTTTTCGAAATCCACAATTGGCATTGTTTTTGTTGGCAGACCAGATGAGCCCGGGAATGTATCTATTCGACTACCACAGGAAAAAAAAAAAAAAAAAATCTAAGTCAACATGCCTTAACAGATCAAGCAAATAAAAGAAAATTAATCCTAACTGCATTCTTTTTTTTTTACTAGACACTGTATTTCTGTAGAACTTGAAAAGGTACTAGCAGTTGGGCGCAAAGGAACTTTATATCCACCTGGTAGATACTAAGTATTCCTCCTCTTCCAAAATGGCTATAGAATATATCTGATTTTTACCATAAGCAATATTAATTAGCTTCATAGAACACAGTTATAAAATCAAATCTCATATCCATTCATATATTGTAAAATAACACTGAAAATTATGGAATTAAGTGTTACTGCTACAAAACTTAATACTGGAAAATTAATTTATCAAAATTTATACACTTACTACTTGAAGCAGAGAAAGATAACCAGCTCCAACATTATCAAAGTTTACTTTCACATTTTTCCACTGAACATCCCCAGAAGTGATCGTACGGTTTTTACACACAGTTACATTAGTGACTTCCTCTGGTGGGAATTGCTCACCAGTTGTGGTGTTAACACAGCGATAGAACTTGCCAGCAAACAAATTTACTCCCATAATGCTGAAAACTAGCCAGAATGTAAGACAAACCAGAAGTACATTCATAATTGATGGGATTGCTCCAGTAAGAGCATTCACAACCACCTAGTAAATAAACACAGAAAAAAACCTTTTTAAAAACAACATATAGAGCAGTAAAAAGATTACCTTTTTTTTTTTTTTCAAATAAAGGAAAAGATTTAATGTAAAATAGTAAAATATATTGAATTAAAGCCAACAGAAAAGGAGTAACACATGCAATACAATCAGACATGTTACTGTTGGTCTTGAAAACAGTCATGCAGTTCAGTGTTCCTCCATGATTTTATAATTAGGTGTATTTTTATGGATTTGTTTTATACACTATTTCTTTTTTTCTTACCCTCATGCCTTCAAAGCGTGACAAAGCTCTTAGAGGTCTCAAAGCTCTTAATGTTCGGAGGGATTTAATTGCACTGAGTTCTGACAAACCAAGAGCATGAGCTACTAAGCTAACCAGGGAGACCTAGGGAAACAAAACACAACAAAACAAAATAACTTTTTTTTTTTTTTTAATAGCCTCAAAATACAAATGTAATTCCTAGAGGAAGAAAACTTTGATCTGGATATCAGGAAAAAAGTTCATAAGGACTTTAAGTTTCTAGCAAGAACAAATAAAAAAGAACCAAAAAAAAAAAAAAATCAATAGAACATTGCGTGTAAATTTCAGAACAGTTTAAACAACAAGAGACCTTAATCTCTGCAATTTTCATCACAGAGAGAGTCCTACTTAGAAGAATCCACATCATACCTGTGCAAAACAAAGGGCTATTGAAATAAAAAGAATTTGAATAAAAGCTCATCTTCTCAGTAAACTCAGCCAAAGCCTGAAATGTACTGAAAACCTAAATCCATTCTATATTACACAATACAATACTAAAGTGCTCTACTACAGATCCGTTATTATAGTCATGATAAAAAGTGAGCCAGCAGCATTTGCTTCTGCTATTTTGCACATATTAGCAGATATATGAATAATTAGCAATTCATATTGCCTGAGGATGATGACAGACTTGAAAGTGGCATATACTCAGTCAGACAGGACTCTGACATGTGTGACTCCTAACTGTGTGACTCACAGAAAGAAATATCAATGTCAATACAAATACATAAAAGCAGTGCACTCAAACGCATGGAACAGTAGACAGCACTTTCCTGGGAAGTGAAGTTATGACAGTTAATAATTTGTTAGCTATGACTTCTTGTCTCTTCAGAATACTGCAATCTGGATCTTTAAAAATCATAATATCAAGTACCAGAAGAAAATCTATGTTTAACCTCTATTTGGCAAAGAGCCCTGCTTCTGGTGTTTGAAGTTCAAAACTGAAGTTAAGAATTCTAAGTCCAAGAATGAACAAGAAGCTGGCAGATGTGTTTTAGAATTATCTGCTTTAGAGTATCAAAATGGGTTAAACAATGGCATATCATAAAATATACAGACAATGAGGAGAAAATGGCTAACTTCTTATGTCATTTAAACGTAGCATGCAAAGTTTTAATAAAATCAGGGGTGATTTTAAAAAAATCAAGGCACATTTTTTTAATAAATCACACAAAATAGATAAAACCAAATTAGCTCAGGGAACCCAGTATCTATGCAATATATAAAATATGAGTCAGTGATCACTATGGCGCCTTGTCGTGGATGACTATATACTTGTATTTATGAAATAATGCATCTAAAACTTTACATAATTCAGCTGCTGAAGTAACTACAATTAGACCACATAGTTCAAGAGAAGAAAATTTCATTAAAAAAGGGGAAAAAAACCAAGAAGATCCAGTAAAAAAGCACATTCATTGAGTGGAATGACCTTTGTTTATGCCACCTAATTTCCTATACAAATTCAACTATCATACTTAAGTGTCAGAAGACTGTTCCTTCTTTAAATTCAAATACTAGACAAACATTTATCACAGAAAGCATTAATCCATACGAATCCATCAAGACCTTAAGATCATTAAGCCTTACTTTTATAATTCTAGAGAAGACATAGAGAAAATCTGTTTCAAGTATTCCTGTCAGATAACCGTATTTTCTTAAATAATGCAGTTATTATATCTGCATATTTGCATTGCAAGAAATCCTCTTCCTGCAAGATTACCACATCTATACTTAATGATGTAATAGTTTTAGCTTTCTTTGGAAACTAAAGTACAATTTAATACATTGCTTTCTTCTGCTTTCTTTTTTGGAGAGGAGAAAGGAAATGGAGGATAGTTCATCTCACCACATGTTGCTGACGGCAATTACATCTTAAAATTTTTGTTACCATTTGTGGATGTGTGCGCGTGTGCATACTTTTTCTTTTTTCTTTCTTTTTTTTTTTTTTTTTTTTTAAATAATTTATTTTCCCTCTTCCTTATGTATGATGATGATTTGGACAACTCCTGACACCAGGTCTGAACTTTCTTCCACATATAAAAGTGCTAACTGTAACATTTCTGTTAGATTAGAAAATATATTAGAAAATTCATTCTGTAATATTAGAAAATAATATTATATACTTTCACCAATACAGGAAATTCAAAAGCTGTATTGCAACAAAAAAAGGGGGAAATGTAGAACCAGACTGTAATGATACATGTGAGACAGAATCCATTCTCAGCTTCATTTCAGCTTTCTGTTCTTGTAACTAGCAAACAGGACATTTGGAGAAAAACACACTGTTAATGTAAAGCCGAAACATCTTACTTTGGATTTGTTAAACTGCTTGTGTTTTGGACAATTAATGTGCCTTAAGATTTGTTTCCACTTTTAACATTATTACTCTTGTGGAAGAGAGGGTCTAATCCACAAGAATTTTTGAGACCTTCAGTACAGCTGTATTAACAGCTTAAAACCCGGTTGTCCTGATGTTTGTGGTGAGAGTCAATGACTTGTGTCCTCGCTGAATCTTATACTCCAGATGGCTGTCTCCTGTTGCATTTACACATGAGGAAGCCTTATGCAGATTTCTTTCCTCTAAGGGTAGTTCAACGAAGCTGTTGAGCACTACATGAGTGTTTGTTCTTTTTCGCTATACCCTTTGAACTTGCACATGGAAGGCTGAGCAAAACCAGTATTTATACTTGTTTTGGGGCTAATTATCCTTTTCAGGAAACACTGTGAACATCACAATGGGTAAGAATTTCTGTTTGTATGCTATAAATTCTTACCCAGAGTTTAGATCAATGGGCATAGAACAGTTTGCTGAAAAAGATCCTGTTAAATGTTGCCTCACTGTGAAACACTTAGACTGTATTGGTATGGCAAATTTGTTCTATGTTTAGCTGGATAAGGCATAGGACAGGAAGCTAAAGCAAAGATAGGAAAATGGGTAAAACACCAGCAGGAGGGGAAAGAGTTAAAGTTGCTTGCTACTAGCTGAAAATAGTAACAAGTAAATCCAGCAGTAAAATTAGAAAAAGCTAAGCAGAGCATGATTGACTTTTTCAAGGAATGGGCAGGGGTGGGGGAGAGCAGTGGGTTTACAATATAGATGGTCAAACACTGGAAACAGATTGCCAAGTAAAGCAGCAGAATCTCCATTCAAAACTGGGTATCACCCTGAGCAGCCCAATCTAAGGTTAGAGCTAATTTTTAAACTGCCCCTGCTTTCAGCAAGGAGCTAGACCAGAAAACCTCCAAAGGTGCCTTCTAACCTAAATTATTGTATGAACTCCTGCTATAGGGTCATAAGATATAGGCATTCCAAGCAACAGAAGAAGATGGCTACATGAAAGCACTGAAATCACTACAAAAAGGAATAGCTCATACCTATCCATATGGAGATACGGCACACTTTACTAAGAATTTCTTAAACACAATTCAAGATTAACCTTTCACAATACAAGTTGTACAAAGATACTAATTCTGAATGCTTCTTAAATGGTAATACATCTATTTATTTATTTATTTATTATTTTCGTTCATTTCCACAAATGACAACTCTAATGGACACACAGTCCATTAGATGCAAATTTAAGTATCACAAGATTCTGGAAATACACTGTCTTGGAATCCAAACAGGAAATTAGACTAAATCATGCCATCAATAATTCTATGCAAAGATGAAAAAATTAATCCAGATGATTGCTGCTCATTTCCCATTAATTATAAAATTACTACACTTTTTCAACTAACATTTGAGTTACAATTATAAAAAAAAACCCAACCAGAAGCTTATAGCACCCATAAAGAAAGGAAATATAAAAAAAAAAATTAATTTTTTTTTTTAGGCTCAGTGAATTCAGCTTTCAAAAAAGAATCTTTATAAAGTCATGTGTCAATGAAAAGTGGAACAGTTGCACAGAAATTATCCTTGCAGCCTAATACATAATGAGTTCCATTACAATCAAAATGAGGATTGCAAATGAATGATGCCACCTTTTTATACTGATCCACAGGCCATCACTTTTCATTTTCCTCAATCCTTCCCTTTACTCCAATTACTGCTTCCTTGCCCCCACCCTTCTTCTTTTGCTGCAGCCTCGATTTCCTGATACCTATGCTCCCCTGCACTTTGCCAGTGATTCATTAAGCCCAGGATCAACTGTCCTACCTTAAACCCATGTGCTCACTTAAATTTCCCTTTCCTTTCCATGTCTGCTTCTTCCTTGTTCTCTGGCACCAAATCCAGAATACTGAAGTCCAATCAGCTGATAGTCCTCACTCACTGGCTGGGACCCAGCACAGTAAAACACTGACAGAACACACGGAATGAATGATAGCATAAATACAAAGGCATATTTAGTTACTCACTGAATAACTACAATGGAATCATATTCACTGGTATGTCATTCCCTGTTCTTTTAAATCCAATTTATATTCTTCACTGTATATATATGTATCAGATTGGAGTTACATAAAAGGACCTGCCTAAACAACAGGCTACTTAGAAAGTACGGTACCTACATCAACAATCAGGAAGTCCAGCCAGCACCAAGCATTAGTGAAATAAGTTTGAAAACCATAGGCCACCCATTTTAGCACCATTTCCAGAATAAAGATGTAAGTGAAGATTTTATCAGCATATTCCAGTATGATTTTTATAGTCTTGCGCTCTTCAATGTATATATCTTCAAAAGCCTGCGAAAAATGAATTGCATATAAGTTAGTCACAGGTCTTTGCAAACTACAAATTAAGCTAAAAGAACTGAATTTAAAAAGGCAAAGTGAAATCATTCTCACTTTTAGATATTTTACCTTGAAAAGCCAGCATGAGCTGAGATTACAAGTGCGTTCTTTCTGAGTTTTAGATTTTATCATTGCCTGATAATGGGATTACAATATAATGACTGAAGTTGTCAAAAAGCTTTGTAGAAATTTCAGTAATGGTTAACACAGAATTACAATTTCTCACTCTGAAAAGTCCACTCAGGCTCAGCCAGAAGGCAACCTCCCGATTATAATAGCCATCGGTTGGACTCGATGATCTTAAAGGTCTTTTCCAACCAAAATAATTCTATGATTCTACAACTGAAGTGAATAATGAGCTATAGTGGCCAAATATTATGTTGCTGCTGATCTTTACTGAATTCCAATATTGTGTGTTGGTGGTACAGGTTTGGTAGCAGAAAGCTGCAGGGGTGGCTACTGTAAGAAGAGGCCAGGGCTGCCCTGAGCCAGCTCCACTGTGGACCCACCACAGAAAGCAACTGAGCCCATTGGGAAAGCTGGTGGTGCCTCTGGGAAAACATATTTAAGAAAGGGCAAAACACCGCATGGCAGTATGAGGACTGAAGAAAAAAGTGAGAGAAACTACCCTGCAAATATCAAGGTCAGAGAAGAAGGAAAGGCCATGGTGCTCCAGGTGCTGGAGCAGAGATAATGACAGTATATACCAAATCCTACGTCAATCAACAACCAAAAAGAACCCAGTACTTATTAGCTGTATGAATGACTAAATTTCACTGAGAATAGTATAAAGGAATTAAAGGATTTCTATGTAACAATGTAGAAATACTTAAACTGAAACTAAAACTAAAGCAAAAAGTTAAGAGAACATGATGAATTCAGTATCTGTACTGATTTTGTGGACAATTTTTCAATTAAAGTAAAATAATTGTTTCAGTTACTGCACACAATTATTTTGTATGATTTTAAAAATTTCTTCAAGATTTTTAGTGTAATTCTTTTCATAAGCACACTTGTACACCCATATCACCTTGTATTCATCAAAAATTCATCTGCAGAATGTTATTTGACAGCAGAATTTTAATTACTTATTTTATATGCACTACTCAAAATATTCTAGGAATTTAGTTGTAACTCTCTTTCAAGCTAACCTTGTACTTTTTTCTTAATGAACACAGATGTGTTATAATACTATATTTGATAAAACATTTTTATAGCTACTGTTTCTATGGGTGTATGCTCTACTTACCAGAGCACCACTACTGAGAAGAATCATAAAGACAATGAATGTTTCAAACCAGTTGTGTTCTACTATCTTGTAGCAGGTTTTTCGAAGATTCCACCAGATTCTTCCTTTTGTGCTTTCCATACTGCCTTTACAGCATTTAAACTTCTGTATACAGCCTAATAATACAATGACAAATTGTTATGCAGTAGATTTTTCATTATCCTGAAAAAGCAAAATCACTTTTAACTAGCTCCTGCTTCATGAGGTAGTCTGAGCTTCAAATTACTGTATGCTACTGAAAGCATCTTTACCTTCTCTATTTGATACTTCAGGTCTAGGAAAACTCGCATGTACACAATTTTTCTATTACCCTGAAGCTACATCAAGGTTAGAATCAAAAGGAGTTATCTAACTAAGCTAATTTTAATTTATAAACACACTTTGAAAAATAATTTTTCATTGATATACAGATAATCAGAGAACACATGAGAATTATCAGGGAGCAGAAATGAAGAGCATAAACACAGAGCAACTTCACATGAACTAGTTCAAGAGTACAGCAGCTTCTTATAAAAGTACTTTTGTCTCTCAGCTAAGGTTCAAATAAATATAAACAGATGTAAACACTTTATTTTATTATACTGAGGAATGATCTCTGCTTTAAGGGCTGACTAAGGATAGCTCTTTCATGACATAAACAATTACTTTAACTGGAGATTGTGAGAGCTTCTCTGTGTGGTAGAGATTTATGGCAACCATCCGCAGAATTCTGCCTCACCTTGGAGAGCTGCCTGCCTCGTCCTGGGGCCTCAAGTCACAGTTCTCAATGAACCTCAATATCTGCCTGGCTAGTAGTCGTCTCCTTATTTCTTCAAAAATGATTCATCACATAGAAACATAACCAAGTTTAAATTATTTTAATGGGTTCCAAAAGCAGTATTCTAGTTTTCCTGTGAGTGTCATTAAGTTCATGTGTTACAAGTAAGTTACACTATATTTCATCCGTTCAGATAAAGCAGTTACCACTGTGAAGAGCATGATTTACCTTAATTTCCACTACACAAAATGCCTACATTATGGAAAAATTAATCTTATGCCAAAGGACTGACAGACATCACATAATGTAAGGATAAAGAACTGTAACATAATGTGAAATAATTTGAGAACTGTACTTTGCTTTTTTAATCAAGAGCTTGACTGATTTAATATAGCCCAACATTCCAAAGCAATTTTATTTTTTTAAAGAAGAGTGAAATGATATTTCAAAGAACAAGAGTCCTAGTCTAAGTCAAAGGTATCTTCATAACAGTAAATCAAAAAGCATGGATAGGATAGGGGAGTTAATCATGGAACATATTTTGGTTTCAATGATTTTAATCATGACTTGGAAAATTAAGATCTGTAATATCACAAAAGTGGGTAATACATTCCTATACAGTAAATTTCAGTAGTCCCCTCCAAAGGATATAGCTATTCAGAAGAAATGGGAACTTCTAAGACATGCAAGTATGGTGTTAAGACTATTTTACTTGAATAAAAACATAGGTTCTCCTTCACCTGTTGGATTCCACATTATCTTTACGCACCTCCTCCCCCCATTAATGGTGTAATATCAAGATAATAACTCCATTGTTAGAGTCAAACTTTCCAAGATCTGAATCATCCACTGATTGTTAGCACTATGAAGGGACCATGGGTAATCACATGATTCTGGTTTAAATTTCTCAGTGGAGTGAACCTGGTATAGGGTTTGTTCTTGCAGATTTCACTACTGAGAAGGTCATTTTAACCAACAGGATTACTGATTGATGAGAATCAGTTTATAGAATTGTACACAGTGTTTATTTTAAAATACTATAAATGATCACACACATGCATATTTAACTTTTTGTCACAAAAATGGCTCCACAGACTTCAGTATAACTATCTACAACAGACAAAATTAATCATATCACAAGACTTAACAAACTAGGATCTGGGACTGCACTAACAGATAGCTTCCTTGCCAATGCTTGTTGCAAACAACAAAAATGTAATTGCTAACCCTGAATTTTATTTCCATACCTTCTGTAAAACCTACCTTCTGTAAAGCATGCCTGCAGCTCTGATGCTTTTTCTGGTTCAGTTTCAGCTTTTTCTTCTCCAAAGAGAGCCAAATTAACTGTACTTCCTTCAGATGAGCTGGAAAAGTTTAGCTTCTGAAAATAAAATTCGGTAACAGTTATACTTTACTAGTATTTACATCTTTAGAACTGTAATTAAATTTAAGCATGCAACACTATGCAAGTAATAATAAGAACAACATTTGTCACCAGAAATACACACAAACATTAACACATAGCAGTCAATGCTGTTGAAATGTGCATAAATCATCCACTTTCTACCTAGAGATTGCAAGGCGTATCATGTATCTTTCATGGAATTTGAGAATTTCTGGTCTAAATATAGTACAGTGATATCATTCATCAAAGTTTATTACTACCAAGTAGATCTTCTGATACATATTCTATTTATTTTTCTTTCTACTATTATTTTCTTACTATAATTTCTCTTCCTACATTTTAAACCAATACCAGTTATACTGTATGCTTTAAGATTGTGTTGTTGGTAGCTACTTTCATTAGAGCAGTCTCCTCACTGAAGAGAGTAAATCCTGACAGCAAAAAACTAAATTGTGAACTGTCAGGGTTAAACTGTCCAAAGGAGAAAACACAGCAGATTTTTAAGGACTGATTTTAATTCAGGGCCAATTATTCATAGTATAAAAATAAAGGAAATGAATTATCAGTTCTTTTTCACTGGCATCTTAAACATCAGTATGATGTTGGCAAACATGCGAGTGGCAAACTAACCACTTCTGGCATATATGACAATTTATAATAAAATTTGGTGACCTTTGCCCACAGATAGAATCATAGAATGGTTACAGTTGGAAGGGACCTTAAAGAGCATCAGTTCCATGGCCCCTACCACGGGCAGGGACACCTTTCACTAGACTAGGATAATTTAGTTATTTTTCATTTTAAGATCATTCTTACGATCTAGATTGGAAAATGCTAAAGTAAAATCAGAATTAATAAAAAACATTGTTTCAGATGTGAATTTGAACATTACTCTCAACGCATACATAAAAACAAATTAAGCCTGTTCTATCTTAACCCATAATTATCAGTACCATATGAACACTTTTTATGCCTTTTCATATATACTGATAAGTTTCAAAAACGAAAAAGTGTGATAAATACATTTCAACTGGCATTAATTTGCAGTCTTTTTTGCTAATGCACATGTGTATTACATTGTGCATTCTGAAACTACCCATTAGTCTGGTACACATACCTGTACAGCTAACACCCAGAAAGAAAGGATCTTTTTTGTTTTGTTTTAAAATTACATAACTCACATTAATAAGAAAAAATTACTACTAAAAGAATAATCCTTAATTTATTTTTGATTTTTTCATCTGCATGTGTATTGCAAATATCCATAGCCTGGAGATTTTAAAGGAAGATACGGTGTGCTGTACACTTAATCTGAGTATGAGTACCAAACTAAATCAAAGCAGTTTTGGTCACAGCATTCTCTGACATTTTACAATGTTATTATCAAGAAGTAAATAGCATCAGTAATGAATTCACACAACTAAATGTCTGTAGGGAATGATGTAAGCACACTTTGTAAAAAAACCTCGGTTTTGTAGAATTAACACCATTTTCATTAATTTAGCTAGACTTGCATGCTTAAGAGACGCTTAAGATATAAAAGCAGAGAAGTTACAGGCACTAGCCAATCAAGCGATATTTACACCTCAATTGCAAAATGTGAAAGTACAAATTTTTTTTAAGTATTAAACAATCTTTTTTTGGCTATGTTTGTGAAAGAAGAGAGAGACAATTTAATAAGAAAAAGTAACCAAGTGTTCTGCATTAACTTTCATTAAAAATGGTTCAATGATATTGCCTACTTTGCTGCTACTTTAGAAACTGATTATCTGGAACAGAACCACCAAATTACTCATACTTAATGTAAACACCTCTTATCATTTTTAGCAGCATTAATTTTAAAATATCACTATTCACAGCAAATATTTTTTCCTATCACTAATTCTACTAAACCTAAGGACAACACTATATACCTTCATCATTTTATTAACATGCTGCTTTCATCATTCCATGACATAGCACATATATTGCAAAATGTTGCAGCAGTGGTGGGTAAACTGAAATAATGAATTGAATTATGAATTAAATTACTGATTTTAAAAATGTATTTTTTTTAAAAGTAAGGAAGTTTTATGTCATATTGCTAATAAAAATGAAAACCAACATGAAATACCCTCGGTCATTTGAACTATAAGCTACTTAGTATGCTGCTTGAGCAGATGACATGAAATCAAGTGAAAGAATACAGGTTTTTATGACTTAACAACATTAAAAGATGAACAACCATAAATGGAAAAGAAACTGAAAAAGATCAGTTTGTTTTAAACATGAAGTTATATATCATTTAATATATGGTAGAAGAATCAGAGATTAAAGATTTTTTTTTTTTTATTTCTAGTTAAGCAAATTAATTTCCTTGACTCTAAGAAATAAAATTAGAGGCTCAGTGACCTGTTTCGATATAAAGGACAGGTAGCCTTGTTCTCTCTTTCTTCTAACTACAGTCTAGGACATAATCCTGCGCTTGAATAGTTACAGATTTAATTAAACTTTGGTTCTCTTTTTCATGTGGGGTGCTCATATTATTCACCAAGATGAAGGTATCAAGCAATAGGATGGCATGGTAACATGATGGTACAAAGCAATATGCATAGAAGAGTTTCCTGTTCTAATTAAAAATTCAGTCACTTTCTTTGCTATGTACAAAATTCACAGAGATCTAACTGATTTTGTGAATTCCTACAGGAACAGGACTTTTAGGAAAGACAGAAATGTTCATCCTTTACCTTCCAGGGCGCTTAGCTGCTGTTCATACCAAACTAGGGTAAGAAGGCCTCAATGTATTGAATGGGTCAACTCAGGTACTCAAAAGTTGATTAGCTGCCTTGACATTTGCAAATCAGCAGCTAAAACATTTTCGTTAGAGAAAACTTGCTCAATATAATACCTTTTTTCTTTTTCATTGTTGGCAGTGAAATGCTATTCAGATTTTGAATACGTTAATTTTTTCAATACAAATACGTATTGTACTGTTATAAGGTCAAAATTTGGAGCTCATGATCTTTCTTTTTTCCTGAAGGAGTCAAGGTATGACAGCACAAATACTTGCATGAATAATTTTACTACTGTAATTGTTTCACTTAGGATTGCTTGAGGTAATTAGTAAAGAGTCAATCTTTAGCAAGCATCATCTTAAAAATAATAAATGAAAGTGTACACATAATTGCAATGATGACTTAAAAGAAAACTCTGTAAAAGAGCTAATAATAAGTAGGCCACTGATTATTCACACGGTGCAACCTGCTGTGCATTCAACATGTAAGTCACGCACATTTTGATATTTAAATAAGTAAAGGAAATTCTGATACGTTTCCCAATCTCCAAAACAAAGAACAAATGTACCAGCAATACAGCTGTTGGTACAAAGAATAAGAGGGAAACATTGTCTTGTGTAATTAAAAAACCCAAACAACCAAAACAAACCCACAGGAAGACTGTGCTGCATATTCTCATCTTCTCATTTAATAAGGATCTCTCTCTCTTTTTTAATTTAAGTAGACTGAGTCTCTTTTTGCTGGAGAGGGATGTAAAAAAACTGCAGAAAAACATGAAAGACAATTGCTGATAACAGCACTTTGGAGAGTATGTTCAGGAACCTCTTAGAAAAAAGAGGATCCAAAAATATTACTACATAGGAAGGAAACAGAAAACCTTAGCACACCTGTGTTACGCTGCTTATATTCCAGCAATTGAATATTTTCCTGCTTAATCAAATCTATTTTCAGCAGGAAATACTTTTCTTCAACTAAAAAAAAATAAAATCTCGTTTTTATGTTTAGTCTTAACCATTAATTAAACAACAACAAGGACACAAAGCACATTTTTTGTAATCATCATCTCTACTACACCAACTTGACTTATCACTGAATATGGCACTCTTCAGTGTATGCACAGTTGGTAAAGTCACTTTTATTGGGATCTTTTTATTTATCTTTATTTATCTTTTCTATTTATCTTTCTGAAAGAATAAAAGCAAGTAAGTCTATAAATAAGGCTTGCAAATTATTTACCTTTTAAAGAAACCAAAAGTATTGTCCATAGAAAATATACTTTTTAACAAACTAAAACCTACCTCTCCTACTCTATGCAGCTTAAAAAAAAAAAAAAAAAGGCATGCATATCTATTAAAAAAAAAAGCATCACCTTATTATGCAAGGAATGTTACAGTAAGACAATGTGACATCCAAATGAAAAATATTCAAGTATTTTTCAGTCAAATGATTACAAGCCCCTGGTTTAATATTTTGCATGCCGTTCTACACCTGTCCAGATTCATGACAGCAGAAGTTTAAAGCAGGAGCAGTGTACATAAACCAGATCCACCAACTCAGAATCATACCCCCGTACTTAGGACCAGTAGGACGGGATACTACCACATTCTACTCTCCCCTACTTAAGTGTCTTTTCTAAAATGCTTTGGAAAAATATTTTTCCATTCCACCTTTCTGAATAGCTTACAGGCCCCCTGGGCACAAAAGTGAGACCTGAAATATTTCCAATATATAATACAGTGCAAAAGAATACCTGAAAGATAATGTAGGAGTCCACAACAAAACCACATGAACAAAATTTGTATTTGAAAAAGGAATACCTCAGTGACCCCTAAATGGCACGGAGTAGAACTGCCCAGCTATTCAGAAGAGATCATCAGGAATAAAAAACATATGGATTGGTACAATTAAGGTATATTTTACAATTCTTGAGTTCCTGAGTTTAGAGATTTGGGAGGGTACTAGTTCTTATTTTGTCTCTTTAACAATTGCCTTAATTTTAGCCTTATCCTGGATTTTTCTAATTTTTATATTTCTTTCTTGCTTGAACTTCCTTACTTATACCGTTTTAAAACACCCAGATTTAGAAACCTACATAGAATCCTACACAGAATTTTAGCCTGAAATTATGTTGTATGTCTGTCCTTCTAAAAAATAAAGCAAATGGATTAAGTTCACAAAGAAATAATTATTTATGATGAAGAGCAAAACTGATAGAAATGATCCTCTAACTTCCAATTTTACAGACATACACAAACTTCATGAGTAGTGTATAACTACATTATTGCATCTATATTCAAAGAGACTATGCGTATTTATAAAAATGATATGTTTGTTTCCAGGAATGTATCTTTCATCCTATATTTTAGCTTCTCTTATATGAGAACACTGGAATGTAAATTACAAAAACATTGTAAACAAACACAACACAATTTATATCAAAAGATATAAATATTTTAGCATACAAGTAATTGTATATATGTAATATTACAAAGGTATTGGTCAAATGAACATGATCAGAAAAATGTTCACAATTACATGACAGCTAAAAGCATGGTTCAACCGATTAACAGAAAGAGTCAAGTAAATATTACCTTTCCATTTTCATAAAATCACAGGCTGTTAAGCTCTTTTAAACTTGAACAGTTTTGATGCTTAATAACTCAGTTAACAATAATAAAAACCTACAAAGCATGCAGGTTATGCCACAGAAGTAGTACAGAAAATACCGAAGATGTAACACGGAGAGGGGAACATGGGGTTGCCCTCAACCATGCTGTGACATTAGTCATGAGACTCAGGTTACAGAGTGCCTGTGCGTGTTTCCACTACATTGCAATGGATGGGGGAAATATATTGTAGCTGAGTAGCATGCAGGCCAATCAATCTCAAAAGTGATCATGTATGTATGATTTGTTTAGGTAACCTGTGTAAACGTGCTGACACGTTGCTCTGCCTGGTTAAAAAGCACCAGATCTGCATTCTTGACTGATCCAGCTTGATTTTACCCCTGTGAGAAGTAAGAATGGTACGCAATGAAGTTAAAACATGGTACCCTTTACGTTGTTCGAGTTCTGGAAACAGCAGAAGTATGGATTCCTACTTACTCAAAAATGTGTTTTCTAAGCATGTCACACATTTGCAAAACATAACATCTATAGCTGTTGGTTTGTTGATTAGAGTTTTTGCATATCCAAAGACATACTGAAAGAGGTAAAATTAGCAGAATATCTGAAGCTCATAGACGTATATTGGACTTGGGCCTCAACCTGAAAAAGAAACACCACAAACAACCCTCCCCCAAACGCCTCAAGCCCCCAAAAAAATAACCCCAAACCAAAAAGACAGACAGATGCACCCACACTATGTATACTACAGCTTTAAGCAGCCTCTAAATGGTAATAATTAGACCTTTAAAGTAACAGAAATATATTTTTCTTTTCATTTCGTTTTCAAGGTTATTCCTGGTCTTCACTAGATCTTAGATATGTATCTAGGATACACCTTCAGAAAGCAGCTGCAGGCAAAACAAACCAAAAATAAAATAAAATCTATCATACCAGGTCAAACAAAAACTTCTGGGTAAGCAATTTTTTCCAGCATCATTAGCTTTTTTAAGTGCATGACTTTAAAAAAAAAAAGTTTCAAATACTTTAAGGTTCATTATGGATTTTAGCAGATATATAGCAATTTAAAAATGAAAACCCATGCCTAGCAATAAACCTGTTTCCTCAAGTACCTCACATCTTTTATAAATCTTCTGGAATAAACCTAATCTTATGTCTCAACAATGACTTCTCAAAGGCTTAAATAATGCAGCTATCTAACAACTCCAATGTAAACTGCTCCCATTTAAAGGGAAAGTCTGAAAGAAAGAGCTGAAATAATCTATAAAATTAAAGACAATTTCCATACTGACTATGAACTGGTGTGCATGAAATGGTTTTTTGTTTTTAATTTACTTATCTCCTATGGTTTTCTTTCAACTATACCAATCCTTACCACTTTTCCAAATCTGAGCGGGTTAAAATTCTTACTAGATAACACTATCTTATAAACAGTTAAAGCTGATGTTTAATCTTGAATATCAGAGGTATGGAATTTGTTACCCAGTTCTTAAATATAAAATAGTGAAGACTCAGGTGTCTTCAATTGCTGGATAATTTCTAGGTAAGGGTTAGATTTAACATAGTTATCAGGGCAAGAGTAAATTACCTGGATTCATCAGATATTCCTTCCATAAAACCAAGTTTTATTAAAACACACTAAGGTGGCCACTATCTTTTTACTCAGATTAATAATATGCAAAAGAGACAACAGCTGTTCAGCAGACATTATAGCTTCCTTACAAAGTGCAGTTAATACTTTAAAACAAGTTATAAATATTGTTTGCTTTGCTTTTAAGAGGCCTCTTGGTAATCAGGCCAATATAATATATGGGGTTACAGAATCTCCAAAAAGTACATGGAACAAATCAAGTGTCAGGACATTAGCTGCTGAAATAACAAATGAGTGTAATATTACTGAACATTTTACAATAAAAAAAGCACCTAAAGAGTCACCTCATTATACCTTTCAAATTTAAGTTTAATTTAACTACACTTTGCTAGAACAAACTTATTTTCTAAAATTTGGAAAGTACATAGGCAAATTCATTGCCAGTTCAAAATAAAACAAGCCAAACACAAAAAGTCCACAACCAATTAAATAAAAAAACCCTCCAAGCTCCAAAAGAAAACAATCCAGACAAAGAAAACCAGGCTGGAGTACAGCTGTCTGCACAACCAGTGCAGTGACACTCCATTAATGTCCTTGTGTCTTCAGGTGCAAGTGGAGTTAATACTAGACACAGTCTCCACTGGAGCCACAGTAATCTGAATTTTCAAAGTGTCTCTCAGGATCCTGCTGAAAACCATGATTTTAGTTCCCCCTCAGACTGCAGCTGCTAACAAATTACTGCTTTCCTAAAGCTGACCCAGTTCAAGGTCAGGCAGTTGTCTTTGAAGTGACTGGCTCAAAACACTCACAAACAAGCAAGAAATTAATATTTTTTCATTCAGTAATTCTATTTTTTCCTCATTATTTTTACTTGACATGTTGACTTATAATACTGACATTGTTCCCTTGGCTTTCCCCCACCATTTTAACTTCAGAACTCAAAAACTGTTGTTATTGCTCTCATTAGCCCAAGTTAGCACCTCTGTTAGATTATCCAGGACAAATAATGTTCATTTATGTAGAATTCAGTAAGCTTTAAAAATCAGATGCAAAAGGTATTAATATTCCTTATTAATAAATCTCCTCCAATATTTTTAAATAGCAATTCACTTTTATCCTTACTTTATGGAAATAGCATGTTTATATACAAAAACCCATGTCTTTTATCTGTTTATTCTGCACATAAATATAAGGCTTTCTATCCAACTAAATATTTGGAAAAGCTTGTTTTTCAAACCCCTTTTATTAATGGGTTCATATATGTTTATATAGTTCTGCCTGGATTTCCTACTCTTTTTACCTCCACTTTCCCACTTTTGTTGGACTGTACTGAGAGTGAATAAACTATCTCAAATCACAATTGCTTCTTATTTCTAAGCAGGAAAAGCCATACATTGGAAGAATACAAGTGGTATAATTCATCCATACAAAATATAAAATATTTAAATCTTACCTCCTTGCTTTCCTCCAAATCTGAGTCACTGCTAAACTCTTCTGTATTTAGATGTTCAAAATCAGATTCTCCAACAGCTATTGGTACTGTAACAGTAAGGCTTGGGTTGTTTATGAATGATGTATAATCACTCCCACCTATAACAGCGGCCATTCCATTCTCATTTTTGTGGTATTTTGTATCTATCCTTATTTCAGCGATGGTACAGTTGGAAATGCAATGGTCTCTCTCATCATTCAACTGATCTGTTGCTGTTTTTTGATTTGCAACAGCTTGTTTCCCCCAACAAGACTTATGGACACATTCACTTGCTTTTTTCTTCACATAATCTATTCCTTTCTGAATTCTTCCAACAGCAATCTGTAAGTTGTTCATTTCATTATCATCCTCTGTAGGAGAAAGGCTGTCTGAACTAAATGAACTCAGCAGCAAGGCCAGAAAAAGGTTCAATACCTAAAAAAAAAAAAGACAGAAAATACAGCTGGATTTTCTCACTTAATTTTTCTTTCACATGCTTCTCTTCTATCACCCATTATGAACTCGGACTTCATGTTTTCCTTTGCTGCATATGATTCTGAAAATTACACTGTAAATAAAATGCAAATGCAATTTAAGCATTACACCTGCCCTATAGCCCAATACAGGCTTTTTTTTTTTTTGTGGTTTTGCATTGCTGTATGACTAAGAAGACTCTTGTAAATTCTTTTTCTGCTTCTGTTTATAGAAGGTTAGAAATTAATGATTCTTTGGTACTGACTGAACAGATCCAAAACGTTTACTTCTCTGGCACAGGGAAGCACTCTGCAACAGAAGACCATAGCTGACCTGTGCAGAAAACAGCTTTCTTAATCACTGCTCTAAACTCACACAAATATTTTGCTGTATGTGACTTAAAAAACGCAAAGCACCTAACCATCTCCTAACCCCCAACTCAACCTCTTTCCATGGCAAGACAAAACATAGAAGAGATATCAGTTATACAAGCCCAGAGTTAACCAGGAGCTCAAATGGTACTAGTATAGCCAAAGCAGCAGAGTACCAGCTCTTAAAGTCTTCATATCACCTCTTCTATGCAGCTCTGAAGACAACAGGGTAAAAATGTACGTTGGGAATACAGAAAGACAACTGAATGACATAGCCCTGAATACACAGCAGAGATTGTCTACTCATGCAAGAAATTCTACTAGAGCTATGGTATAAAATCAGAATACAGTAAATACTGCAGAAAAATTCAGAGATGGATACTTCGTTCCACAAAGTTCTATCATTTGGTTTAGAAAACTAATTAAGGAGGACGTTTTGTTTGGTGAAACAATTTCACAGTTCTCTGCATTCTAAGACAACAGATTTCTTGAAAATCCTGGAGCAAGCGGCTGTGGATGACTGGTTTAAAGATAATTAGCTTGTTCATGTTGTTAGAAATTTTATTCCTAAGGAATGCCTGCAGGATGGCTAATTTAAAATCTCTTTTGTTACTGACAGTTGCCTAAAGAAAAGATGTAACATAATAGAGGAAGACTCAGTAGGCAATGAGAAAAGCAAAGCAAAAGCTGGAGCAATGAAGGCCTCAAACATTGGTGAGTTAATAAATACAAAACGTATTTTAAAAGACAAATTTATACATGGTAATGTGCAAACTGGTACAGATCTGATGCTTTTCTCTGAAAGAGAAAAGGAAAAAGATATAACACAGAATGCTTTAGAAGTGTCTGTAAAAAGCACTTAAGAAATTGGAAGCAAAAAAGTGAAGAGGTGAAAGAAAAAGTGAAGTATTTGAATCTGTTTTTTTCTGTAGAACTGCCGCCTTCAAGTTTCCTTACCCCATTTGTTTAAAAATTTGGCTGTGCAGCAAGCAGGGCTCAAAATGGCTCAAATTTACAGAGTCTAAGAATGTTAGAGAAGTCTTTTAGACAGGAGAGAGCTTAAAAAGTTTTAAAAAAAAAGCAACAACCTGGCTACGTGTGATTGGAAGTGATGACTCAATCGGTTAGGGAGAAAAGGCCCTGCTATGTCCTCTTCTGCAAAGAGCAAACTCCCATCCTGGGAGCATAAAACCTGGGGCACCTTCACTCTTCTCTCTCTATCTAGGAGTAGTCCACAAAAACCTGAACACACGATGCTTCTCTCTCACCTATATTCTCTGAATTGCACTCCAGACCCCTGAGGGGGCCCATCCTCCAAGCTGAGGATTCTAGCTAGGATCAGAAATCTAACAAACAGAAAACTATTTCGGAACACATACTTGTAACAAATTCAAAATCAGAAAAAACATATTTACATAATGTATTTAATAATACTTAAAAACTTAAAATTACTGGTTCTGTTACCATTCTATCTCTAAATGAATTCTCAAATTATTTTGGCTACATACCACTAGGTTTCCAATCACCATGACCATCATGAAGACTGTAAGGCACATGGGTTGACCTGCAACCTCCATGCAGTCCCACATCGTTTCTATCCATTCTCCGCACAGCACTCGAAATACAATCAAGAAAGAGTGGAAAAAATCATGCATGTGCCAGCGTGGAAGTTCACAGTTCTTAGAGATCTTGCAAACACATTCCTTGTAGCTTTTCCCAAACAGCTGCATCCCAACGACAGCAAAAATGAACACAATGATGGCCAGCACCAGGGTCAGGTTTCCTAGAGCCCCCACTGAATTGCCAATAATCTTAATCAGCATATTTAGCGTGGGCCAAGATTTTGCCAGTTTGAAAACTCGCAACTGAAAATCAAAAATACAGAGATGTTATTTGCAGTAGTTACAAAAACGCTATAGAAATAAACAACAAATTATGAACTAGTGACTCTCAGCAATAAAAATGAAAAAACTTCAACATGATTCCAACAATCATAATTTACACAGAAACAGGAGTTGCATATAACCCACACTTTTAAACCTTAGTAAATTTTAGACGTTGCTCTTTTTTTGTGTAGTATATCTGTATTCTTTTCCACATGAAATAAACAGCATACTGGTTGAATTTGTTTGAATAGTGAATTCTGAACGTGGCATATGTCTCAACCGTTATGTGCAGAAACAAAATAAAATCCCAATAAAGCTTAGCAGGATTCTACTGAAGGAAAATAAAGAATTCTGAAATCCTTGAAGAATGGGGCCTTCCAAAAGAATACTGCCTCCAATAAATTTAAAAAGGACCAGACAGACCCACAGTCTGGAAATAAAAGCCAAACACAAGCCCTAAGTCAAACATTTCAACTTATGAAGGGAAAAAGTATAATTCATACTCTTTCTTACCCATAATCCACCTAAAATAAAAAAGGTATTGCATATTTTTTTGTTTTCAGATAAAAGAAAAATGGAAATGCAAAATGGCAAGAAACCACACGGAAAGACTGTCTCATAGTTCATTTCTCATTTTTAAAATAAAAATGTTTTTCTAATAAAATAAAGCAATCCTTTTTTGCCAAGGGAGAAAAGAAAAATTGATCTATTTTAAATTTTAAAACATATGAATTTTATAATTCCTACATTTTAAAATAAAATTTCTAGTCTTTTTGCAATTTCCAGGTATGGAAGTAGACAGAAGACTACACGTTTTATTTATTTACTTATCTCTCAATATGCACTAAATAAATTGTACACTTCACTGTGCTTTACCCATCTGTGTTAAAACAATTACAGTAAAATTATAGCTCCTTCCCTTGAAAAAATATAGTTGCTTCTGAACCAAAAGGCACGCGCTATTCAGTGATAACAATTTTATAAAACAAGCTTGCAGAGAAATCCTGTGACACTTCACAAAAAATACACATATTATTAAAAAATGTCTTATTTACACGAGTACACTTAAAATATAAACATAATACATTACTTAATGCAGATATATTACTATCAGGAAATTATTTACCAATCTGAATGATCGGAGAACGGATAATCCATCCACACTTGACAGAAAAAGCTCCACCACACTAAGGGTAACTATAAAACTATCAAAAATATTCCAGCCAAATTGGAAATAATAAAAAGGATGCATAGCAATTATTTTGAGAACCATTTCTGCTGCAAAAATTCCAGTAAAAACCTAAAGAAAGAATATTTATTGTTACTTTACAAATAAGTTGAACCAGCAGACAAAGAATAATGGAAGAAGTAACAACCCTCTTTCAGAACGATGTCATTAAGGAAAATTATCACAAGCTGAACCTCACAAAGATAAGTGGCAACATCAAAATCAGCCGTAGCATAACTCTGTTAACTTTAGTTAAAACTGAGATACACTTAGTGACTAGTGAAGAATAAACTATTCTTAACAGGCCTCCTGTTTGCTCCTTATATCTGCCGTCCATCTAATTAAAGGAACTTTCCTCAGCAAGATAATAACAGTTGCTCTTGCCATGATAGAAACTGCTTTAACAAAGACGTGGGAAAATATGAATTGGTCATAAATTGGAGAGTGATGTGCTATTAAATAAAGTCTTCATGAGAATTCACAGATACGGTAAGCATATCTTCTCTCTCTAGCTGCCAAAAAAAGATGAGTTATGCCGCGGCTCATGTTTGAAGTAAAACTCCTTTCTGCCTCTGATGCCTTCTGCTTCAGAAGGCAAACAATGCCTCTGACAAGGGAGTAAACTCATTGTATTTAGTGTGGATGTATGACCACCAGTATCTAAAGAACTCCATAATTTATTATCTTTTACTAGAAAGATAATAAATAAACCTCTAAAAACATTAGAGGCATTTGAGTCTTTAAACGATAGCGCAATACAGTTCAAAAAGGAAGAAATCAACTGCTGAAGCTACACCTGTATGATAGTGGCATTTTAGCTGACTGGGAGTAAACACAAATTCTTATCAGCACGAAGGAGCACTTATACTCACACAGCTCAAAACCAGATTAATATTAAGCTACTTCATTACAGATGAAAGGAAAAAATGGTCGTGTTTTCTGGGTAAAACACACAGGCATGATCAAAAGACAACCCTCTGCAACAGCTACTGATCCTCACCTATTCGTCTACCCTGTCTTTCTCCTCAAATACATCCTGAATCTATTTTAAACAGCAACATGTCATGATTATCTTCCACAGACAATAATCTCTGACTCCAAGCTAAGGTGAAAACATTGAACTATTTATTGGCTAAAAATATCAGCATACAATTTAAATATTGACACATTAACAATTCTGGGCTGAAACACTATTATGTTCCCAATATGTACTAGAATGTCATGTATTTTAATAACCGAATTGTTTTTTTATTTAGTTACATCATAATCACCATAATTACCACTTAAAATAAGCATAGATTAAGACATATAGCAGATAACATTACCTGTGTTATTGCCATTACCAAAAAAAACCAACCAACCACCCCAAACCCGACCTACAGACTCTCCACGACTGAACAAAACCTAACTGTATCAACAGATGCTCTTGGAATAAGTAACACATTCTTTGTCTTCCAAACTGTTATGGACTAATCAAAACAACATTCTTCATGGAAATACAAAAATAACAAAAAACCCACCCAGTGCAAAATAATAAACCAAAATAACATCCAACTCTTCCTGTGTTACCAATGATACACAGTAGAAAGGATCTACTTTGGCTCCTACTATTTTCATAATACTAAACAAAACCAAGTCAGACTTCTTTTGGTTTTGTGTCATTCAAACTCTGGTTGTTGAAAAATCTATTTGGAGATATTTTTATATAGAAATCAAACTCTTTAATACAACATATCTTGAATAGTATTTTTAGACTATTTTTAGCACAATTGAAACTTTAACATCTATTTTAGGAGATGATAATAAAAATAATAAAAGTAATGCTATTCCAAAGAGAAACCAGATTCCAATTGTATCAAATTATATAGTTTGATGGACTTACCTGATTTCCTATTTTAAGTACATTATTGAAACTGGGAGTCATTGGATAATGTTCCATGGCCATAAACAGCGTGTTTAAAATTATGCAAACAGTGATAGCCAGATCAACAAGTGGATCCATTACAATAAATTCAACTACATTCTTTACTTTTAACCAGGGCTCCCAACAATTCCAAATTAAGAAAGTGTGGGCAAACTTATACCAGCAAGGTGGACATTTTTGCCTTGATTCTTCAAGTTCTGGGAAAAAAAAGAAATGTATAGTGAATAAGTTTTGGAGAAAGAGAAGATACATTTTTATCTGCTTTTTCAGGTTTTAATCTTTATCCCTGGAACCATTAAGGATGTTTGGAGGAACCTCCTCAAATTTCCAGGAACTTAGCTTATTGTTGCTGACTGAAAAGGTTTCAGAAGACTAGAAGAAAAACCTCAAGAGTTTTGAGTTTTGAACCTTGAAAAAGTTGACTGTTTTTATTATCATATGATCTTGTTTCAAAAAAGCCAAACTATTTATGCTTATATTTAGGGCTAGTTTTCTCAGTAAAACTTCTAGCGTTACAGTCCTCTCAAATGTCTAATTATTTATTTTCTGGAAAAATAAGATTAATTTCATCATGAATATGTTTTTAAAATCTATTAAAGCTTTTTCAAAAATTTCATTAGTAATTTCACTGTTCCAAACAATCCTACTACAGATTTCCTTCTCCTTATTAACTGAGGCTTGACCTTTAATTTTCTGTAACATTTTTACAGTATAGTTAGTGGAAAATTTATTACTAGGCATTTCTTCCAATAACTGTATTGCTAAACATGAATAACTAGCATAAAACACATACACATTATCTATTGTAAATAGAATGTTTTTCTTAGTTTAGCCTGCTTATCAGATTCCTTCATTTCTTTTTTCCACTATGTACATTTTTGTTCTATTACTCAGTCTATGTATTTGCAATGGCTACGTATTTTATTGTCTTCTGTATTTGCACTGTGATATAATACCTTCAAGCAAGTCTAAAACTATGTCAAGAAAGTTCACACATCTGCAGTTATAACACACCTTCCATTGTATTTGTGATAATGCCAGCTATACTCATGGCTCTTTGCCTTAAATTGGGATCCTCCAGCAACTCCACTGGTATTTGATATGAACTTGTACGCCTCTTTTTTATGTCTATTTCTGTAGTAGTGCTCTATTAAAAAAAAAAAAAAAAAAAAGAGGTGTGTAAATTAAATTCAACCTTAGAAATACTGCAAATCAGGTATCAGAAAGACTCTTTAGTTTCAATGAATTCATAATATATAAAACTTTGTATTTAAGTGCTGTTACATTACTTTTCCATTATACGTGTAACATAAGCCTAGTATGTTTTTTAAATGGCTATTTTTGTTCCAAATTTGTTTGGAATATTTTTGCAATATTTTTGGAATATTTGGAATATTTTTGGAACAGGCTATAGGAATATTGTCAATAATATCTACTTCCCAAGTTACCATTGCATTCTAGTTAACTAGTATTAACTCCATATTAGACACGAGGAAATTTTGGAGGGGGTTTGTTTCCTTGGCTATGGCCAAGATTGTTGCAGCACTGAAATCAGAAGAATTCCCAGTTCCATGCTTTCTCTACCAATATGTCAATTCTAAACTAGTTCAATGACAAGATACTTATAATATATGATTTATACTAGGAATTTTTCTGCAATAACAATTATTCTCTAAAAGTATTTTTTATAGATTAGTCTTGATCTCTATACCCTTTCAAAACTAATTTAAAGGATATATTTTACATTGAATAGCTACCATTTCTGATTTATTTATGTATTTCAACTGAAGAAACAGAAGAAATCTGACTTAATTGACCCAAAAAAAGAACTTTTTGGTTTAAAGCATTTTATTAAAAAAATTGAAAGCTGTGTTATAGTTCTCTCATTGAACACACTTCAATTATAAAGTTTTGAATGTATGAACATGGGTAGATTTCTTTCAATAAATTAAATGAGTAAAAATGAAAGTATAATAAACTGCAAGAAGATTATAACTGTAAGGAATCTGGCTGATAACTGTAAGGAATCTGGCTGATGTACTTTCAGATGCTGTGAGCCGTGCAAAAAAATTTTTTTTTCAATAAAAGAAGGTCTCTAGGAAAAAAAATGCAATGGATCCCTCTGCTCCATTCCTAAAGTAGACTGGGGGAAAAAGGAAAAATTACCAGAGGGAGAAATGGATGAACTTGTGTATACTTTTTTTTTTTTTTTAAATTATACCCTGACCATAGGCAGTGAAAAACTCAGATCGTCTCTGAGATCCAGGAGAAAAAAAAAGCTTTCAGAGCTTCTAAAATGTCAACATAATCTTAAAGACTATGCTATATTTGCACAATAACAAATATATGGACAACAGAAAAATGTGGAACCAGTAGATTACTGATAGAGAATTAGGTAATGTATTTAAAGGAAGGCTAAAAAAGATAGAACAAAAAAAAAAAAAAATCAAACCAACATAGTAATATGTAGAATGTTTAGAAAGCTGAGCACTCTATTTTGGGTTCTAAAACAGATTTAGCAATGGAACATTACTAATTTGATTCACTAGGCAGGTGCGTGCATGTTCTTGCTCTGCAGGTATATAAAAATGTACTACTTTGTTCTCTTTCATTTTCATGCTTTAGCCTTTCACTTATGAGTCAATCACCGTAAACCCATTTCATTACAGCAAGATATGCAAAAGCATTCACAACTTCTCAACCATTTTTAAAGCATTTAATTCCATAAATTAAATGGAATTTAGAAGTAAATATGCTATGTGCAATTAAGAAAGGTCATGAAACCTGGAGTAGTTTAAAACTTTCTTACATTGTCATCAGTTGTTGGTTTATCTATTATCACCTCTGGCAGAAGCTGTCCAGTAGGCGACAACAGACCTCCTGGTCCATCCACTAAGGAAACTACCCCATTGCAATCCACAGTGCTGTGCATCTTCCCATTCACTGGAAACGCTGTCAGCCTTCTTGATGATCTACTAGCCTGACTAATGTTACTACTGCGCCGTTCACCGTGTCTGCGTGGCAAAAAGAGAGAACCTCTTCTACTCCCATTATCCTCAAACGTGCTGTGCTCATCATCAGCAAAATCATTTTCAGATCCTATTTCTCTTCCATATTCTCTAAAACTGAAAAGACTTGTTCTGCTACTACGCCTGGGAGAAAACAGGGAGCCACGAACACTCAGTAAAGACTGCAAAGGAAACATAAACAAAATGACCGGCTGAAGATTTTAAATATACAAAATGCATGTCTATGTATTAAAAAAGTAATTACTTATATTCCCCATGAATCTGTCAGTGTTATTTTTCATACAGTACCTTAGGCAGATTTTGCACACATGCACTAGAGATGAGAGTCATCTGAATGGGTAAATTTATAATATACGTACAAAAATTATTGGAGAGAGAAAACCTAACATGCCACATAAGGCCACAGTAGTTTCCATCTCTGTATTAAAGAGATAAATCAAGACTTACAGAAATTCTAATGATCCACATAGATCATGCATTATGTTAAGAGATATCAATACCTTTAATCTTCTATATTGATACATTATAATTAAATTTTCCCCTTATGAATTAAAAAGGGATTTCTATTTCAAATTAACTAGGAAAATGCAATGCTGCTGTGCATGTTAAGACCCACCAGATCCTAAACAATAAAATGAGAGAGATCAAAACACTTGTTTAGGTACACTCTAGAAAATAATACCAACAGTAAGTCTGTCTATATTTAAAATAATGCAACATTATTTTTCCTTGTTTGTATTACTTTGCAAAGCTGCAGTGAAGTTTGTTGGATATTACAGTTCTCTCAGAAACCCTTAAAATAACAACTGCACTATTCACAGTACCTGGTGGGGGGATGTGAATGGCTTCCCATAAGCAAGTCTGTTTCCATCGAAAGAAAAACGGAAACCTTTCCTTCTGATACTGCCATCTGATTCAGATTTTGGAAGCTTCTCATCCTTCGTGTCATCCTCTTCTCCAGAGAGCTCCCTCTGCCTTCTTTTCTTCCTTCTATTTCTCCTTTCTTTGGCACTTTTTGAACTAAGCTTGGATGCTTCTGAAGAACTATCTGAGGGTCCACCAATGCCACTTTCACCACTGTACTCGGTCATCTCTGCTGCAGCTGCTGCTATTGCCTGCCACAGCAATTATTTAATGTGATGCTTTACAAGTCACACCATTTTTTAAAGAAAGCTATAGTCCTTGTTTCTAAGATTTATATCAAATTACTTCTAGATGTGCGACAAAAGCCTAGACGGATTTCTGCAAAACTTCAAATGGAGTTCTGTAATGGGTAGTTATGAAAGTTGCTCTTTGAACAGAATACTAATTTTCATCTGTATCGTGAAGTCAGCATGCAATTGCAAACAAAAGAGCTAAAAAGAGTAATACTTCATACTATGTTAATTTAGTAAACTATCTTTAACAGTTATTGTAAGTAACAGTTTCCTTAAGCTGCTCTAAGTAAAAAACTCTGGGGTACTACACTTTTAGCACTTGATTTGCTGGTGATAACACAAGCAGCAAAAATTAGTCAGAAATTCATGGATAAAAAATTTTAAACTCTAATCAAGGCTTGACAAGTATTTCACAAGTATTGTAATTATTTCTAAGCTGAGAATTTGGAAAATCATCATGACAGCTTACTAGATACTACCCCTAGATAAGAAATATTTATTTAAAAAACTATTATTCTGTTTTGAGGAGTACTTTTTGTTCTCACTTCAGAAATTCATTAACGCTTTAGACCTCACACATTTAAAAACCAATAAAAAGCCATACAGAAAGCAGTCTCAAGTACCTGTGAGCCATAGAAGAATGGCTTTAATACATTATTTTAATTATTGGTTTTGTTTTGAATGAATAGCATGAAAAGGAATATACTAAAGCCCAAACTCTTGTTAGAAAATACCTGAGCTTCTTCTTGCTGCTTCTTCAGCTGTTCAAGCATCTGCTGCAAGTCTGCCTCCCTCTGTTCTGCTTCAACCAGAGTTGCTTGATTTTGTTCTTCATAGGCCATGGCAACCACAGCCAAAATCAAGTTAATCAAGTAGAAGGAACCCAGAAAAATGACCAGAACAAAAAATATCATGTATGTTTTGCCAGCAGCTCTTAGCGTCTATAGGAAAAGAGAAGAAATGATCCATCTGGTGAAGACATGCCTCAATTCTGCAGCTCATAAGCATTTACTAAATTTGAAAAGTGCAAAACTATTGAGTTGCCGTTCCGTCTGTAACACGATCATACAAACTTTCTTAATTAAGAAGTAATTAAAATAAAGGGAGCGTTCATGTATGTGAAAAACATGTTTAAGGATCATGCTGCTTACAGACAAACCCTTTTTAATGCCTAATAATCTTGAAAAGGATGTGGGATCAGAATAATTAATGTTAATCACACATCACAGGTTGGATGCTTAGTATGCTTACCATGTATTAGCA
Source organism: Numenius arquata (assembly GCF_964106895.1). Classification (NCBI taxonomy): domain Eukaryota; kingdom Metazoa; phylum Chordata; class Aves; order Charadriiformes; family Scolopacidae; genus Numenius; species Numenius arquata. Next base: position 21,411,274 of record NC_133578.1, read on the forward strand.
CGCCTTCCCCTTGAAATAAGCAAAAGAACTAAAGATGGTACAATTGATTAAGTAATTAAAGGATAATATTTATTATAATTAACAGATTATCACACACCATATAATGAAAAGCTATGGTTAGAAAAGTAATTTATATCAAGACAAGCATTCTCAGTTATCAAAAATAGGATTCAAAGTACAGAAATTAAGATTCAGATTTTGCTATCACAGAGTATTTTTACGATTTAAATTAAAGTTTTTGAGAATAAGTTTTTATCATGAAGCACAAAATGAAATATACACTGTAACAATAAAATAAAGTATCAACTTCTTTTCAGAAATAATGGTAGATTCTGTAGTAAGTGCCCATGTCTGCTTAATCCTGCAACTGAATTTGATCCCTTTCATCAATGATGTCAATATTCAGTTGCTAACCAGAGCAACGGTCTGTAATATGAATGGCTTGTTCCACATTCGATTTGGGGCCAGTAAGGCACTAACTACAATTTTTACAATATGCTCACCTTCTGATAAAGATTTTCCCAGTAGTCCTGTGTCATCAGTCGAAATAGTGACAAGAAAGCCCAACTGAACGTGTCAAAGCTAGTATATCCATAGTTGGGGTTTCTACCAGCTTTCACACAGATAAACTCTTCTGGACATTTACTAGGAGGGAAAAAAAGAAAAAGGAAAAAAAAAAGTAAAGCAATGCTTATAAAGACATTGTGTAACACTGAAATTCTTTTAAAATTATTGTACCTTGAGCTTCTAATCAAGGTTCATTAGATATAATCTGTGAAGGGGGCTACTATTAAGGGAAAAAGGGAAGATCCAGGGAACAACAGACCAGTTGTGCCCAGCACAGCAAGATCATGGAGCAGATCCTCCTGGAAATTCTGCTAAAGCACATGGAAAATAAGGAGGTGATTGGTGACAGCCAACATGCCTTCATTAAGGGCAAACTGTGCCTGGCAAATTTAGTGGCCTTCTATGACTGTGTTACAGCATTGCTGTATAAGGGAAGAGCAACTGACATCATCTACCTGGGCTTGTGAAAAGCATTTGACGCTGTCCCACATGACAGCCCTGCCTCTAAATTGGAGACACATGGATTTGATGGATGGACCACTCAGAGGATAAGGAAGTGGCTGGATGGCTGCACTCAAAGAGTTGCGGTCAACAGCTCGATGACAAAGTGTCGAGCAGTGACGAGTACATTCCTTAGGGGCTGATACTGTTTAACATCTTTGTTGGCGACTTGGATGGTGGGACTGAGTGCACCTTCAGCAAGTTTGCCGATGACATCAAGCTCTGTGGTGCAGTTGACATGCTGGAGGGAAGGGATGCCATTCAAAGGGACCTGGACAGGCTTAGATGTGGACCTGTGCAAACCTCGTGAAGTTCAAGAAGGCCAAGTGCAAGGTCCTGCATGTGGGTCAGGGCAACCCCAAGGACAAATACAGGTTGGGCAGAGAATGGATTGAGAGCAGCCCTGAAGAGAAGGACTTGGGGATGCTGGTGGATGAGAAGCTCAACATGAATAGGTGACATGCTCTTGCAGCCCAGAAAGCCAGCTGTATCCTGGGCTGCATCTAAAGAAGCATAGCCAGCAGGTTGAGGGAGGTGATTCTTCTCCTCTGCTCTGCTCTCCTGAGACCCCACCTGGAGTACTGTGTCCAACTCTGGGGCCCCAACATAAGAAGGACATGGACCTGTTGGAGTGGGTCCAGAGGAGAGCCACAAAGATGACCAGAGGGCTGGAGCATCTCTTTTATGAGGAGAGGCTGAGAGAGTTGGGGTTGTTCAGCCTGGAGAAGAGAAGCCTCCAGGCAGACCTTATAGCAGTCTTCCAGTACCTAAAGGGGGCCTACAGAAAAGATGGGGAGGGACTCTTTATTAGGGAGTGTAGTGATAGGACAAGGGGTAACAGTTTTAAAGTGAAAGAAAGTAGATTCAGATTAGCTATTAGGAAAAAATCCTAGTAGTGAATTTTCTTATTTAACATTCACATAGTATTTTCTCATTTAACATTTTCATTTATTGAAGTGTTTACTTACTATGAACCATGACCACATATTATTGACTGTGAAGTTAGGTAAATTATCTTTTTAAGTTTAGTGATAATTTTTGTGTTTTGTTTAGAAAGGTAGTACGTAATTTTCAGTGTACCTTACCCTGCATCTGAGCTATTGCCACAAAGTAGAAAATCCTTTTCTCCTTCTATGCGATAGAAATGACCTGAAGAAAAAATAGGAAGCAACATCATTATAAATGGAAGGAGTATTTTTATCTTTTTGGTGAGGGTGAACCTATGTTCAAGTTATCATGCTTTGAATGTTCGTAATCTCTCATTCATGTTTTCCCAATAACAGGTTCAAATACTGAGACATCCATAGTGGTAAGTAAAGTTGCAAAATTAAAGAATAAAATAAAAACAAAATGTAAAAAAAATAATCCTAGAACAATGATTAGAACAACATAAATTGCATATTCTCTTCTTGAATCATAGCAAACACTGAATATCCTTCCAAAATCTGATGTTCAATAAATGAAAGAAAGCACAAAGCTTAAAAGTCCTTCTCTTATTGAGTAGGTGATTGTAATCAAACAATTAAAGTGTATCTTATTTAAAATGGAACTATTTACAATGATTGGCTAACAGTTTTGAAGTTAGAACAACATTAACTAGCTCATCCTGTGACTGACAATACGAAGGAAACAGTTAAAAGGAAGATGGATGTTCCAATGCCAGTGTTATAACAGCTGCTGTACTACAAACAATTTTACAGTTTTTCTTTTAATTATAAGGCAGTAGCCTTCAGAAATAAAGGAATATATTTTGTTATTAGTGATTAACAACTGTGCTGTCTTAAAAAAAAATATAAAAAAGAATACAGAAAGATTATAACAAACTGGGAAAGAAGCTGATATGAGTGAGGGCAGACCCCATTCAGAGGAAGTAAGCAGGCTGGAGGGACAGGCTGACAGAAGACACATAAAATTTGGCAAACACAAGTGCAGATTTGTGATGATACCGGCTGGGGAGCAGCTCTGCAGAAAAGGCGCTGGGGGGTCTTGGCAGACAGGCAGCAAGGGGAACATGGGTGAGCAGTGTGCCCTGGCAGCCAAGAAGGGCAACTGCCTCCTGGGCTGCGTGAACAGAAGCAGAGCGAGGTAAGTGACTGTCCACCTGAGCACTCATTAGCCTGTATCTAGAATATTGTTGTCCAGGTTTGGCCCCCTCAATGCAAGAAAGACATTGATAAAGTGGAGCAAGTTCAGCGGAAGGTCACCAAGACAATGAGGGGGCTGGAGCATTCGCCCTGTGAGGAGGGACTGAGGCACCTGACCTTGTTCAGCCTGGAGAAGGGAAGGCTGTGGGGGGAGTTGGTAGAAAGCATCCAGCAACTACAAGGTGGTTATCAAGGGGACAGAACCAGGTTCTTCTCACTGGTGTGTGGCAGAAGAATTACAGACAATGGGCATAATTTGAAACAAGAGAGGTTCCAACTAGATATAAGGAGAAACTTTTCACCATGAGGTCAGCCAGGCGCCGAGATCTGGAAGAGAGACAGAGATCTGGAAAAAACTCTTATCCCAACTAAACTCATTGTCTGTCATCCTCAATTAGTACCCTCAATGTACCTTTCAAGCCGACAAAAGGCTTTGATTTTCACAGGATAAAACACTATTGTAGTATTTAAATACCAAGAAACAGCCAATGGAATAAAGAATATATAAAGACAGGAGGATTCTAAGCCAAACACTTAAATCAAGTCCAGTGATGCCAAAATCCTACCATTCAAGAACAGTACTTCTACAACGTTAGAAAAAATATAATCCTGTTACTTCCACAATACCTTTAGAGCTGGCCAAAACTCTAAATGTTCAGATACTGAGCTAAAAGCCAAGTGCCAATGTTTTGACACATGGATCCAAGATCTGTGCGTATCTTTTCAAAAAGTGAATCTGGCCTTGTTCTTAATAAATGAAAACACACAGATGTTAAGAAGAGCCACTAAAGGTTATCACACTCAGTCACAGCTGACAGGCATATGATGTGCTGAAAGAAATATCAGGAGGACCCACAATCGAGCTTAGTGAAAATAAAATGCAACTGACACATACAAATGATTAAGAACAGGTTATAGGAGCAAGGAGGAATACAAAGAGGACTAGATGGAACTGCCTTGCCCCCATCAGCACTCAGCAGAGACTCGCAGCAAAGTCAACTGTTGTATCATAGGAAGCAACTGACATTCTGGAATATTTTAGTTCTGTCTTTTAGTTCTACATTGCTACTTAGTGGGAAATGGAAACAGAGAATCTATTTGAAGCGAGAATTCACAAGTGTTTGACAGCATTTAAGCTATCAGCCAAAATTGTCCATAAAGCTGACAGCTCTATCACCACTCCATTTTCGTGTCCCTTCTTTATGGCAAATAAACTAGCTAAAATTATAGATTGCACAGAAAATGCAAATACAGTCACAGAATTTCCAGAACTTTAAAAATTCAGAAGTATACAAAGAAATTCTGAAAATACAGAAAACAGCAAAGAACTTTAATGTCCATTTTTAAGTAAGGAAGGAAATATGACTCATCAAAACTCAGCCTATATCAAGTGTATTTTCTTTAACTTTTTGGTGAGTGAGGAGGAAAGCTAGCATCCATTACTATACCAATTTCTTTCTACTTATATACACTACTTTTACAATTAATTACTGAGTAATACCCTGTAAATCCACTTCCAGCACACACAAATTAAAATGAATCAGATTTTTGGCAATTAAAAGTTGTTAAACTATATCTCATGGTTCATTGTGTAGTACAACTTCACTGGTGCTATCACTTAAAATGACACAAATAAAAAAAATAATTATCTGTGTGCTTCTGAACGAGCCTGAATGTTATCACTTTAGTCTACAGAGATTAAGACTGTTGAAAAATATCTGGATAAAGATGTTCTTTTCATTCCCCTTAGGAACAACAACCATAGATGAATACCATGTCCTTCCCCACAAGAATCTCTATTTGTCTAGCGAGCTCTTTATTTCACAGCAGAGCAACTAGTTTCTTACCTCTACCTAATAATAAAAGTACATAGTATCTAGGAAAACTCTCATATTTACCTTGTGCTTCTCTGTCTTATTTATAAGCTAAAGATACAAGGGGAGGCTAAGAGAATTGGTTTTGTTCAGCTTTGAGAATGCTAAAGTGGTGGGGGGGAGGCTGGGGGAAGAATCTTCATGCTACCAACAAGTATCACATGAAAGACTGTAATGAAGATGGAGCCTGACTCTTCTCAGAAGTACACACTGGAAGGATAAAAGGCAACTAGTAAAAGCTCGAGCACGGGAAATTCTCAATTGATATTAAAAAAATTTACCATGTCAAACACTGTAACAGGCTGCCCAGAGAGGCTGTGGAATCTCAGTCCTTATTAAAAACTTGACTGGATGTGGCACTGAACAGTTTGCTTTAACTGGACCTGCAGATGAGCAGCAGTTGGTCAGGACATCTGGGGAGATCCTGTCCAACCTGCATGATTCTGTGATTCTAAAACCAACCTAACCCTATAATTATGTTTCTAAGTGCAGTTAACGGAGAGAACAATCATGTCAGGATGAGTTTGGGATGCAACACATAAAAATTCCTACTCTTTGCCATCCTATTTAATTGTTTTTTATCTTAAGCCTACAGTATGAAATAGTGATCCTGTGCATGTGTGTTTATACACAAAAAATTTTAACAGGTTACAACATTATTTCTTACTTTCATCCTCAATGTATGCTGTCCAGTCAAACACTGTACCATTAAAGTACGGAGTTAGGTTTCTTCCAAAAGATGTTGAATTTTCTGATGGCCAAAACAAGCATTTATTCTTCAAACTGCCCATGAACAACTGCAGTCCTATTAGTGCAAATACACTCAGGCAAAACACAGTCAAAATCATTACATCTGAGAGCTTCTTCACAGACTGAATTAAGGCTCCAACAATAGTCTTCAAACCTGCAAACAGAGGCAGATTTTTATTAAAATATTAAATATTTACCTAAGTTAAAACACAATGTGAATTACTTCAACATACTATTAAATATCATGCATAGCTTCACAAAAATAATCTTAAAAAATTTTCCAAAGGAAAAAGGTACGAATAAGTCTCATTTTTCCTGAAAAATTAATTTGAAATATGAATGGGCATGAATGGTACACATTTCAAAGCGCCTGCTCTTCAAATGAAGAAGTAACTTTTTATTCATGCTCTCTATACATGTAAACTACATGTAAAGAAAATTGTTAATTTTCTTTTCTTCTTGATGCCTCTTCCTCCAAACCTTTGCCAGCGTTCTATTCCAATACACAATATATTGTGTCTATAACAGCACACAAAAACAGAACACAATTGCATTGCAGTAGAAATG